>NW_021318661.1:141656-161550 GCF_001605985.2 Dendrobium catenatum
AAAATTATCCCACAGTTCACACAAAGCCCAAGGCTGAACTAAGTGGATTATGTCATCAACAAGTCTGTTATGCACAAAGCTTAGGACCGATGACTCTTCGCCACCGACCTAGTACAAACCTAAGGGTTTAGGTCACCGGCATCTACCCCTTTAACAAGCCCACCAAAGCTAGAAGCAAAGGGCAGAAGGCATACAAATTTTCTGACAAGTCACCAAAGACAAATCAGACAACCCTTCACCAAGTCCATAGCACAAAGCATAGGATAGAAGGATCAAAATCTCAGGACTCAGGCCAAGGCCGCAGAAGGAGCACCCTGGATGACATTTACAAATGTCCCTAAAGGCTGTGGGCATTTTAAATATTTATTTGGATCGACATCGCTCTGCATGCCGAAATCCCCAAATAAATATTTAAAATTTCATCAAAATACAACCAGATGATAGAAGAATCTTGAGCAGATAATATCCACTAGCATCAATCTACAAAGACAAGATATCAACCTTCCATGGACATGTCTAAAAGAGCAGTGGAGAAAGAAAATTAGTGTGACATCCAAATAAAATTTTGGAGATCCACTAAATAAACATCCTAGTGTGACATCCAAATAAAATTTTGGAGATCCACTAAAGAAAAATTTTAGCGTGACATCCGAACAAATTTTTGGAGATCCACTAAAAGAGAGCAGTGTGACATCTAAATAACTTTTAGAGATCCACTAAATGAAAAGCCTAGGTGTGACATCCGAGCAAATTCTTGGACATCCACTAAATGGAATCCCTAGTGTGACATCTAGAACGAATATCTAGAGATCCACAGGGTCAATCAGCATACAACAAACGTGATTCGCTCTAGACGCGTACCACATTTGTTGGGGGGCATTTGTTGACCCCTATATATAAACCATGTGAAAAGAGGCAAAAACGATCATTTAGGCTATGTATGCATTGACAAAATGCACCACTTAAGGGATTAAATGATCTTTGATTGCCAAATGGATGGTATCGTTGCAATCAGGATACTTAATTCTGCTAGGTCGAGGCCCCTTGTAATTGAATCAGAGGGGATCGATCAAAAGGGATGGCCGGCACTCGAGATTAAAGCGCGAGGTTGATCAGACAATGTTGGATCGACAAACGAACTTCACCGTTGCGTCCGGAATAATGTCAACCTCTAAAAACTGCAATTTTTGTTTATTCAATTTGAAGCGCCCATATTGGTGGCACATATCTCGAGGAAATCCCAATATAATGCAATGATGCGCATATTGCGGAAATTCACCTCTACGGAGACGACATGATGTCCGATTGCCAAACGGATGGCACCATCGCGTCCGGAACGTCGTCTCCATTAAGAATCTACATCTTATTTGATTAAATTAAATCATTTGAGGTGGTGTCGTAAATATTAAAGGGCAGTTCAAATTTGAGGCGAAGGTGCTCGCTATGAAGAAAAATTAGCCTCGTCGGTGGCGAAATGACGTCCGATCGCAGAGCGGATGACATCGTTGCGTCCGGAACGTTGTCAACATTAAAAGTATACATCTTATTTGATTAAATTGGATCATTTCAGGTAGCGTCGTAAATTTCAAAAGCGATTTGCATATGATCTAAAGGCACACATTACAAGGGAAATGAGGCCTCGAAGATTCCTAGATGATGTCCGATCGATAAACGGACAGCGCCATTGCGTCCGGAATGTTGTTGATATTTAGGATATGCATTTTATTTAATAAATTTGGATGATTCGAGATGGTGGTGAATTTCTAGGCGATGCAAATATAATATAAAGGCCTGCGCTACGACAGAAATGAGGCCTCGAAGATGCCCAGATGACGTCCGATCGATAAATGGATAGCGCCATTGCGTCCGGAACGTCGTTGAAATTCATGATATACATTTTATTTAATAAATTTGGATCATCCGAGATGGTGGTGAATTTTTAGGCGATGCAAATATGATATAAAGGCCTGCGTTACGATGGAAACGACGCCTCAAAGACACTCGGACGACGTCCGATCGACAAACGGACAATGCCATTGCGTCCGAAACATTGTCTCCATCAAGAATCTACATTTTATTCGATCAAATTGAATCGTTTGAGATCGTGTCGCAAATTTCAAAGGTAATCCAAATTTGATGCGAAGGCACGCACTACAAGGGAAATTAGCATCGTCGGTGACGAAACAACGTTGGATTGAGAAACGGATAGTTCCATTACGTCCGGAACATCGTTGGCATTAAGAATCTACATTTTATTTGATCAAATTGGATCATTTTAAGTGGTGTTGCAAATTTCCAAAGCGATTCAAATATGATGCGAAGGCGCGCATTACGAGAGAAATTAGCCTCGTCGGTGGCAAAATGACGTCCGATTGCAAAACGGACAGTGCCATTACATCCAGAACGTCGTTGGCATTAGGAATATATATTTTATTTAATCAAATCGTATTGTTTGAGGTGGTGTCAAAAATTTTAAATGCAATCCAAACATGATGTGAAGGCATGCGTTACAGCGGAAATTAAGCCTCGTCGCCACCCAAATGATGTCCGATCGTGAAACGGACTGATCTTTTGAGGTGTATGTGCCTTTGGATTTTGAGGCAGTTAGGAAGATATATCCCACTGATAGAATTGTTTATAAAATAGTTATCAGTCAAGATTGTATGGCCCGTTACGAAGCGCTATATGGCAAAGTGCAAACTATCCTTTGACTTATTGAATTGAAGGGAGAAGATAAGAAATGGGTTTAATCCTTTATGAATAAAACTATAAGAAAATTATCTGATTAAAGAAGATTGAAAGTTGCATCAGGAAGCAACAAAAGTATTATAATCAGAAGCACAGATTTTGTTTAGAATTTCGGTTGGTGTGAACTTTGTCTATGTCAAAGTCAGTCCGATGAAAGGCGTCACAGTTTGGAAAGACTAAGCAGCTCAGTCCAAGGTATGTCGGACTTTTAAGATCACTGAAAGATTGAAAAGTTGCTTATGATTATTATTGCCTGATCAGATGTCTGACGTACATAATGTGTTTCACGTATCCTCTTTGAGAAATGGATGTCTGATTCTGAAAGGAAACTGTCGGCTTGATGATGTGGGGATTCAGGAATCTACAATACAAGGAAGAGCATTGAAAAGATTTTGACTTATGACGCTCGCAATAATAAGAAGTAAACGATTCCTATGATTAAAATTCAGTGGAAACACAGAACAAAACGAGAACTATTGGATAAGGAGTCGGATATTGAGACAGTTTATTCCGCATCTGTTCTTGACTCAGTTTTTGTTTTTGGAAATGTCGAGGCGACGATGTTTTGAAGGTGGGAGATTGTGAGAGCTAGTTTCTCATATTTTCCTTTCCGGATCGTCAGGACAAGTTAGATCATCCTGAGACGAAGATAGAATGGTGCGCTGGGAGATTCGTCCAGGACTAATGTAGGCTGTCCGTTATGAAATTTTCCATAGGCAACCATCCACACGATAACCTATTTCTCTGACGAATTTTCGTCAGAGGCAAATCGTCCGGGACGATACATTCGTCCGAGAGCTACATTGCATGCATAATATAATGGTTTGAGATCTTTTTGAAGAGAGAGAAAGCCGCAGGAGAGGAAAATAAAAGGAAAAAAGAAAAACAAGTGATTTTTGGGCGACTTCGTTGTTTTCGTCGTTGCTCGTAGTTAGAAAGTTGACAGACTCGAGGTAGGCACATTCCGCTTTCTCAATTTCTATAAGTAGAATTTGATGACTTTTCTGTCTTGGATTTTATTTCTCGTTAGCAAATATTGGTTTCATTTCGCACTGATAAACTTTTTACTGCATAACTTTTTTATGTTTCTGAATTGAGGTTTGTGCACATTTTTGAGTATTTGTTTTAATTTAATAATGAAATTGTCAGGATGTTGAAAAATTTTCTTCTGACAATGAAAGTCTTACAATGCTGTTTTATTATTATATGGGGTAATTGGTAAATTTATGAATCTATGAATCTTGTAAAATCTAAACTGCCGTTATGCCGCTGACAATTTATTCTGACATAATCCAATTTTTTGGATTTAAATGTTTCTGATATACGTGTATATCAGTAAGGGAGTTATAAGGGCCGTAAATCTTGGTGATTCGTTGTTTGTGTCAGGAAATCTAAACAATTTTTGTTCTGAAAATTCTGTATATCTATTATTTCTGGTGCTATAAGCACAAAGGGAGCATAAGGGCAGAACCGCTGAGATTTGCAGTGTCAGGAAAGGAGCGATAAGGGCGGTAGATCCGTCGAGATTCTGTCAGGGTCAGGGTTATGCTTATATGTTGATCTGATATTGACAGGTGATTTTATCTGATTTTGAAATTTAATGTTCTAATACGATTTCTGATTATTCTGTACGATTCTGTTGATCTATGAAATCTGATTGGATATTTGTTATATGAATAGGATTCCTTTTTACTGTATCAGTGGGTTGATTTCGGTTTGATCAAGTATCTGTATGTCTGTGATATACGATTCTATACGATTATTTGATATTCTGTATACGATTTATTTAATAACTGCTTCTAAGGTGTTTCGTGTGTGTTTCTGGATATTTTGATTTGTAAGTGTAGTCTTGGATGAGCTGTGTAGGCTCATCCTTGTTATCTACGTGTTTTCAGGTTCTGGGAAAGGAAGGAGATCTTGTCATTTAGCAGTTCTATGTCTGATCAGTATTAGTATTATTGTACTTTTGATTTTTTTGTACAGTCATGACTTTAGTTCTGTCTTTTCTGTCGGTATGCATACCACGTAATATACATGAATTTTGATGAAATAAGAAATGAATAGATGAACTGTTCTGTATATTTTGGGAAGCATATATAGCTCTGTGTTTTCTATTATGTATGTCTAAAATTTGAAGAAAGTCTGAAGCAAATTCCAAAACTAGATCCTACGATTTTTTTGCGGCTCGACGTGAAAGGATTCATTCGGTCGGGTTGCGGTCGTGACAAAAAAAATGGTGGGGTCAAAATGGTTGCCGGGTCAAAAACGGGATTTCAAAAGTAAAATCGGTCAATTTCGGGTCAATGGTGCAACCCAGCTAGGTTGACGCCCACTATTCTTGACCCAACCGGGCAAATGCTTGCCACATCCAACGCGTGCCTGAGCTCAACCCAACTCGACCATCTCGTGTTACGCCACACTGAATCTTTTGCGTTACGCCGGTCACCCCACTCCTGTTCAGCCCCGATTTTTGAAACGGGTCAAATTGTTGAACCTGACCCGTTTTGGGTTCTGTTAACCCAAACCGAATTTTTCGTTTAACCCAAACTTGAATTTTTGTTAGTTCAGTTTGGTTTCAGTCCTGTCCAATATTAACACCCCTAACCAAGACCATGTAGAATTTTTAGGTGAAAAAAGATGCGGATGATGCCAGGAAAAGAAATCCATATAAGAACAATCAGAGATTCAGTTTGAAATATTAAAAAAAGGAGATCATATTAATTAACTTCATGTAACAATTACAAACATAATAAAATCTGTGATGAAAAAAAGAAAAAATCCAAATCATTCTCTAGTTTGATGAGAATATGACGTAGATCAAGTAAAGTATCAAAAAACCAACATATAGCTTGAGTTAAAGAAAAATTGTGAATAAGATCTAGTTTAGGTCTACACCAAGTGAATTTACCGACAAGAGCAAATTGGAAAGTTTCGACCAAGGCCAAGACTTTCTCTTCCGAGATCATAACACAGTCATACCACAGTGAGTGTAGACTTTAGATCTGGAAAAGAGAAGAGAACCGGCGCTAGATCACATCTTTAAACGATCTAGATTTGTTTTAACTGAGTTAATAAAACCAAATCTATGAGATTTATACGGTTAGCCGCTAAGCTATTGAGAAGCCCCGATAGCAGAGTAGCCATCACAAAAAAACCACCCAGATCACACAAACTAAAAGAAAAACAAGAAAAAGAAGAAAGAACGGAAAACTTCCGTCATCACCAAATCCACTCTATAGAAATCGTAGTTATGGTGCCAATTAAGATCTCACATTTGTTAAGGCTTCATAGTGGTGCAAATGAAGTATACTGGGAAGAAGGCATCACATTGTATCCTCATTAATTGGCAATTCATAAATGGTGTTCATACTAGTAAGTTGAATATCGAGCCATGTTTCCTCGGAGTTTTCCTATCATAAATTTTATAGAGCATGTTGAGGAGATAACTTCATGAGAGAAGACTCGTGAAATCAAGCTTGCGAAAAGGACAACCACATCTTTCTTGCTTTTAATCCCCAAATATACTATTTTATTAATATGTTGAAAGGCATAATTAGATCATAAGAATAGTAATTCATAGGCATTATATTGTGAAGGAAGTTTTTGTACCTATAGACGGATAAAACTAAGAAGTTTTTTTAAAATAAATTAAATTTTGATTCGATTTAATTTATTGATTTCTTTACATATAAAATATATATATTATGTTCTATTTCTAAATAATTTATAAGTTATAACTTAATTTAATAAAAGAAAAAAAAAATTACCATTTAAGGCTGATTAGAGTCATGCTTGCCAAAAGTTGGTTGAGTCAAGCACAATTCTAACCGTCTGTGTCATCTCATTGGCTTACTCGTTTATTATCAAAGATTCATTATTTTAAATGTATTTGTATTAGCACTAGTAATGAGTGGCCAATGTGCTAACAAGCGAGTATGAGCTCCAAATTTGACTCATCACCTCGTTGAGAATCAAAGATGGAGAGAACTTTTCACTTCGATGTGATGCCGATTGAAGTATTAAAGTTTCCTTAGTCTTCAATTTTTCAATTATTTCATAAATCCCCTAATTATATTATTTAAAATAAAAATTACATATTTGGTATAATAAAATATTAATTATAATTATTCTTCATAAATTAAAATTTAATTTTATTTCGATTGAATTCACCAATTTGTGTGATCCCCTTTGGGATTTTTTGGAAGAGTTTATTTTGAGAATATGAATGCTCATCTCTATACTAATTCAATAGATACTTGCTCTATAAATACATAAAATGAGTGAGGTAGAAAAATCCATTGGATTCATAAATTAAATGAGCTTTCATTGTAAGATTTTTTTGTATTTTGTGTAAGAAAAACATAATCTGTTAATTAAAAAAATCAATTGTTGGAAGCTCAATCAATCTCTAGATTTTAGAATATTATTTTATCTTTTTAACTTCAATCCAATAGATTGATTGTAAAATGTTGTTTAGATAATAGTCATTCATACACTTTAAAATAATAAGCAATTTGGTTTGATAATTTTAATTTGAATTTTGGTTCATTTATGCATATTAGCAAATTTGGGTTATATTATCCTTTTTTATATTTGGATGATATGATTTTATTGCATCATATTTAATTTGAAAGGAGCACAATAAAAAAAAATTGTTTTGAAAAATCATTTATCATACTCATCATAACAAATTTAATAGTTATAAAATCTATTTCAATCAAATTGAATCTTGAATTTTAAATTACTTTTTTTCCTTTACAAATATAAAGTTGGAGAAACAAAGCAATCAATTTACATAGTCGTTCTTTGCTTTAAAAGAGTAACCAATAGATACAAACATACATCACCTTACATAAACTAGTAGAATAAAAATTAAAAGTTAAGCCATAATTCTAAAAATTGAGCTTATAACTCATAGTCCAAATAATTAGCTCAATAGTTGCTTGGATATGAAACCTCCATCGCTTTTATCCACTCAACTTAAAAACTTTGAACCTCACCTTTGTACCTATCTTTATGCTTCCCCCTCGATTTGGATTTGCAAACACTAGTTGTTCAACTATATAGAATTTGTAGTCTTTCATCTTATTTTCGTGAGAGAAAAATGTTTTGCATTGGCCCAGATTTCAGATAAATGCCATCTGTTGTAATCTTATATACGATCCAAAAGATCTCACCTTGCATGGCTTCATAGTGGTGCAGTTGAAAGATACTTCGAAGTGTATTCATTAGTACGCTTATTTTTTGACCATCATCAGCATAGTTTATATACATAGGTGAAAGAAAGTAGCCGCGTTTCTAGATGATTTATGACGACCAAGTTTGCGAAGAGTTGGATGGTTAAATATTTACGAAAAGAATATTTAAGCCTTAACTTGTCAGGAGAGACAATCACTTTTTTTGTCAATTCAACATCCAAAAACACCATTTTTAACAATATGTTGAAAGGCTGAAATCATAAAATATAAATGTTATAAGGCTTTATATCTAATATGTCCAATTTAACAACTATAAAATTATGCTATAATATATCTATGAAATTACACTTGAAAATAAATGAAGAATTGGGTGTAAACTCACAATAGCCTTGCCAATTGCTTTGGGACAATTACAATCTTAGCTTCAATAAGATGCTAGAACTCTGATTACTTTAGTAGAAAAGTTAGAATTGAAACTCTTATTGAATCAAATAATATGCTGAGTAATAGTGTCTATTTATAGTAATAGAAGAGTGTTTAATGGAAAATCATAATAAATAAAAATATCCTTAATATTGAGGATATATTATGGTAATAATAATTATAGATTCTTTTATAAATATTAGATATATTGTCTATAATTATATGACAATGAAAATTCTAATATCTCTATTATTTATATGGAAATAAGTAATTCTTATATCTTTATCAACTTTCATATTATCAAGCTAATGTGAAACCCAATTATTAGAATTGTAATCCTTAAATAGTGTCTATTTATAAGATGGTGCATGTGACACATGTACTTGAATGGACATTTGCATGCAATTAAACCTCTAGAGCTCAAGGAATTATGCATTCTGATAGATGCAATAATATATGTGTTGTGGTGGAGAGAGAGAGAGAGACGAGAGAGAAAGAGAGCAGAGAGAGAGAGAGAGAGAGAGGAGAGAGAGAGAGAGATCATCCTTAATTTTCTAATGAAAGAATATGTGTTGCCCTAATTTGATATGAAAGAGAAAAATGAAAACTAAATTATCCATTCTAACTTTCAATAAAAACTTTTTATGTGTATTTGTAATTGCGAGATTCTCTTATTTCATGCATGATCAATGAATATTATCTAGCAAAAAAAAAAAAAAAAAAAAAAAAAACTATTTGAAAAATGGGTCGGGTTCTTGTTGGACCCGAACCATTTGAAAAATGGGTCGGGTTCGGGGTATTGGATTCGACTTGTTTGAAAAATGGGTCGGGTTCGGGTTGACCCAAAGGATTACCAGGTCAACCCGGAAACTCGTTTAGAATGAGTTGCCTGCGATGCCCCTGCCCTGCCTGAGGCTGCCCGCACCGCACAACTGCCGCTCGTGCCCACGCCCTGCGGATGCTCGTGCTGCCGGCTTGCGTCCCGTGCAGCCTGCTCATGCCCGTGCTGCCCGCTTACTCGCCCTGCGTCCGCACGTCTGCTTTCTCGCCCGAGTCCGAGCGCCCAAGTCCCGCCTGCGCGCTAGTGTCAGATCGGGTCAACCCGGCAACCTGACGGGTCGGGTCTGGGTCCGAGTTTCAGACGGGCCGGGGTCGACGCGATTGAACATGGGTCAGTTTCGGGTTCGACCTGAACCCGCTCCGTGACCCGAAATTGACACCCCTACTAATAGGTTTTATGGTTGCACACAAATAATTCTCAAGATCTATTTGAAAGGAATTTATTTTTATTTTTATTTGTTAAACAAAAAAATAGAGCCACTAATCATCAAATAAATATAGAAAATAAATCATCAATATTTTTCCATTAATCTCCAATGCTATACAACTAAAATATCTATATATAAAAATCATGGTAAGGAGATCACTGTATAATCATAAGAAAATCATGATTGCAAAAAATCAACTAATCGAAAACATACCTAATAAGAATTGGAACCAATCTATAGCTACTCAACCCACCCCCCGACCAAAAATTAACGCATGCAGAAGGGTAGGAATGAGCAACCATGGCTCAATAGGCTACACATAACCTACCCAAAATTTTAATAGTAAACAAAATAATAAATAAATGATTTATTCTATCTCACAAAAATAGTAAAACATACTATTTGTATACACGCTTTCAATAAAATGCCCATATTAATGTTACTAACTGCAGTGTCTCACATTAAGTGTTTCACTACTACCAAAAAATCATGCTTTCGCAGCACATATTTCAACTTTTCCCGGCGGTTTTACCCGCCACTATGTTTTTTGCAGCGATTTTACAACCGCTGGATGTCCGCCGTGATTTCAATGCGATGCAAAGATATTCCGCAGCAGTTTCAGGACCGGCGGGGTAGAACTGGCGAATGCAGAATATAGCAGCTGTTTTAACCGCGACAATATTCCAGATTTGAAGCGGTTATAACCGCAACGATTTTTTTAAAAATAAGTGCTATGTTGATTTGTGCGGTTTTAAAAATGATTTTTAAAATAAGTGCTATGTTGATTTTTTTAAAAATAAGTGCAACGTTGTGGAAGTTAAAATCGCCACAAATGTCTAGAATTTTTTTTTTTAAAACCCGGATTTTACTTCCATCAAAGGATACAGTTTACAGTGAACATTTGGAATCCTGAAACAGAATAATCATCCACAATACCAAGACTAGCAATTGTCCAGTCAAGTTATTAATTCACCAAGCCATCTATTGCAATCAACATAGATGGAGTCAATTGAGGCTATAAACACCTAAAGGGCATAAGCTAACTTAATGTACAAAATAAAAAATATATATAACAATAAAAGGATTTAATGCCACAGAAAATTGCACATATTTTGTAGGAAATTTTGATGGGAAATCAATCCATGTAAATGACCTTTCAACATACTGCCAGAACTCTGTGAATGCTAGGACTACCAAAAAAATTAAATTTTTACAAACAAAAAATTGTATAACAACTAGAAATATCTTCATGAAATCACTTACATTCGTAGCATGCATGTCGAACATTAGATATTCAAGAACATTAGAAAGCAACTAAGGCTTCCTTTCATAATCGCATACATTAAATTGGGAAAAGCTGAGATCAACACAAGTTTCCTTTCAACTGAACTAAAGAATTGTTAATAAATTGCTATAAAGACCGATGATAATATGGAATGATTTAGAGAAGTATCTTAACGCTGCAGCTAAGTTGTTACCTTTTCACCTTTTAAAAGCAAGAGAAATGCAAGACATATGGTCTATTTATGCAATTTAGGATCAGATGAAAGACGAAACACAAAAATATTCACAATCCATATATAGGTCACTAAAGTCTCAAGCTAACTTGCTTTAGGAAGAGTGGAAATCCCGACTTCAAACATTACAGACTGCAAAAGAAAAACTTGCAACAAAAGACATGATAAAAACCAGGAGCTCTATGTCAACTAGAAATGTTAAAACAAGCAGAACAAGATAACATAGAGGTAATAAAATCCCATTTAAGCTTGCAGAAGACTATCATGCATTGGATGAATCGTCATTGCCACCCTGAAAATAAAATGAAATTAATGAGATATTAATAATCAAGAAATATACAATTAACATTAAATTATTATTATTTTTTTCATACCATTTCAGATCCTCCATGTGGTGGTTGATTCATTTGAAACTGTTGCACAATTTGTCGCATCTCATCACGAAATGCACTGAATTCCTCTCGTAGACTTGCTATTTGACCAAAGTTACTAGCACTTCCACCACCTGCTTCATTTGAACTTTGAGGAAAGTATCGAGTTGGAGTAACACCAAATCCTTGTGTACGAACTCGCCCTGAATGTTCTGGACCCATTACTATGCTAAAAACTCTCTCATTAGCTTCAATATTTCCTTCTTCAGGTGTCAACCCTTCCTCGGCTAGAAGATTACATGCTTATGTCTAAATTACAATAACATATAATTAAATCATTTGAAAAACTAATTATAAAAAATAGTTTAGAATCACTATTTAAATTTACGCATTGTTGCATAGCATCTTCAGATGACCAGGTCCCAACTTTACGCAATCTGTTGATTTTCCATAACTGCAATCTATCCTTAATAGACTACAAAAAAATTATAATGGGGAGTATCTAACAACCTTAGCAGACTTCATTTGATTTTTCTTTCCACTAGATATACTTTTTTTAGCACCTGCCCACCATGAAGAACCGCAAATATGACAAACCACTTGATTTGATCTTTCTTTCCAAAATAGACAACAATTATTTGGACATGCATCTATCTTTGTATATCCAAGATCAAATACTTTCATTATCTTCTTTACTTTATATGTATTCTTAGGTAGCAAAGAACCATCAGGAAAAGCTTCAATCAATAACTCCATCAATTGATCAAAAGATCTTGCAGAACAAGAGTGTAAGCACTTCAGACGAAATAAAGGATAAAGGATAATTTCGTGAATGACTTACAGCCAGGGTATAATTCTGCTCCTGCTTCTAGCAATAAATCATTATATTTCATCGCATCATCATTTGTCAGATCTATGTTATTTACATTATTTGCATCATCTTTATTGGCATTCCCTGAGCAAAATGTGTCTCTTAATAGTCCTTCTATATCATGTGTTCTGGCCTGCTCAACTTGAGTTTGTACTTCAATAACATTACCAGGAAAAATTGCTTTGAATGTCTCATTTTGTAATGTTCAATATTACTTTTTTATTAATTTTAATAAATTACGCCATATTTTACTATAAATTCTAGAATAAAATCCATATAATATGGGTGCATACAATAGCACCAATGTCATACTTTACTTATTAGGGTGACATAATTTTTACTTTGGCATCATCATCAGAATGTGAAATGAATATATATATATATATATATAGTGGAACTTCAAAAAAGGCCAAGTTTTTGTTATCATTGCCGCTTGCCTTAGCAAGGCATCCATATGTGTAAAAACATTACCAAGAAAAAAGCCTAACTAGGTAGGAAGCATAAACTACTAATCTTTAAGATTTTCTATAACTTTAGATAGATACCACTTCAATTTTCTAATTTAATATAATAACATCACTACTTTTCTCTACATTAATTATTTATCTTTCTATAGATAACAAATATGTTAAGCCTAATAATGAGAATGAATTATTTTCACTCTAAAGTCTTCAAAAAGCTTTTTAAGAGAAGAATTTTGATAAGTTGATAGTATATTCTCTTACTCTCTATTAGTAGGAAATAATTTGGAGTAGATAGTTAAGGTAATATATTTCATTCCTCTTTATCTCTATCTTCACAAATACTTGATACATACCCATTACAACTTGGCTTTATGAATTTTTCCTATCAACACTTTTGTTTGGAATCATTTATGGGAATATTTTGAATACCTCTTATGGGAATATTCTCATCTTTAAGCAATCTAATCTCTCATTATATGCAAACCTCACTCATGAACACATGGATGCCAAAAATAACTATAAGGGCTAGCATCATCGACCTTAAACTAGTGCTTCCATTATCATTCTTTTAAGAACAAGAGATGTATTATCAATCCTTTTATTGAAGAAATTTTAAAACAACCTAAGTGTTGTTAGTTAGAACAAATATATCATCCAATGAAACATAGATCTCTACTTATTCTTTATAAATGTTTTTGGTGTATTATTTCCCAAATTGGTCTTATTACTATTGTAACCTATTCTTCTTTCATCACCATTCTTTTTAATATGATCCTACATGGTGGAATCATTATCAAAATAACCTCTTAAATTTTCCTTAAGATATATTTCTAATTTTCGAGATTACTCTAAACCCTAAGGAATGCAAATGAAGAATGAGAAGAAAAAGGAAAAGAATATGAAGAAAAAGAATGAGAAGAAAAAGAGAAGAAGAGGATGAAGGGCAAGAGACTCACACTGAGGGTAGAAGGGCCGGCCGGCCGGGATTAGCGAGATGAGAAGATTTTGGTCGCTGCCGCTTGGATTCGCTCCAGATCCCACGAGCACAGAGCGAAGAGGGGAATTAGGAATTCGGCTATCTTAAAGTCACGGGAGGGCTTTGCCGGCGGTTTTAACCAGTGCAAATTGCACCAGTTTAAACCACTGCTGTTGTATACAAAATCTGGTGCAAATGAGGGGTTTTGGAAACGGTTTGAAACTGCTGCAAAAAAATGATGCGATAGAGCCTATTTTTTGGTAGTGGTCATGTCACCGATCGCCGCCGGACTTCCGCCCTACCTATGAAAGATCGTTCCTTGTTAGTTGAACCTCTGCACAAACACCATCAGACTTACGCACGACCGTCGTCAGACCTTTACCTAGCTCTCCAAACTACTGTAATTTCACCACCTCTAAGTCAAGTGATGGGTCTACCCTTGTAATTTACTCAATTTAGGGGAATCTTTTCACCTGGGTGAGGCCCCGTGGTTTTTTCTCTCTTTGGGCTTTCAACGTAAAAAAGATTAGGTGTTTTACTTGTCTCTTTCTGTTTGTGTGATGGATCTTCGTACAACACTAAGACGTCAAACTTTATATTTTTTCTATCGCCGTAAATATTCCAGGACGCAACAAATGTGATAGAATTTCTACCATTGAGTAGGTTGTATTAGGCTTCTTTTTTTTTTTTAATGCAATTTGCATCTTAAGAAAAACATTTTATCAAAAAAGAAAAATTTTCGTGACCTTATGAAGGGGAGTGCCAAGATTGAAAATACGAAGAACTTGTTTTTTAAATTCAGTAACTAGATTAAGAAAACATAAATGTTCTTGGATCTAAAAGTAGCATCAAGATTCGTCATCACTAAATACAATTTTTTTATGAGATATCAAATCTCATGATCTTGCCATAATTTTCCAAAAAATTTCCTCTAAATATATTTACAGTTTTACTTCTGAACAGTTTACTATAGCATCTACGTTAAGCTAATCAATGTGTTTTTACAACTATTTAGAATCCCAGATGCAAACAACTATACATTTAATGCAACTAAATTACAATAACAAAAAAAAAAAACGCTAACTTAACTCATGCAATTGAGCGTAACTCTTTTGTAACATTATCTCACATTTGTTCATTCATTCCACTATATAAAGCAACGCCCTTCCCCATTCACAACATAAGCAACGCCCATTTGACAAATGAAAAAGGAAAATTAAATTAATTCTAACTCTTAGACTTTTTGTAACTTAATAAATCCTTAAATTCTATTAGCGTGGAATTTATTTTTGAAACTCCCATTTAAATTTAAGTTTTATTTATGATGACTTTTTTATTGCTTTCTATAGAAGAAATCCAACTCAATATTATTGGCTTATTGCTAATTACCATCAAATTTCGCATTGCCCTTTATTCATCAATAACGAAGTTGTGATGGGTTCAATATGCTAGGCTAGCTGCACTAGAATTGGTAGGCAAGCCTTATGGCAGCAATTATCAGACTTTGCCAATGTCTTCAAAATTCATTCAATATGAAAAAAAATACAAATACATTGTACTGCAAGAGCCTCCCTACAATGCCCATGCGACGCTCGTCATCACCACATTGCATAATGACTTATGAGATCACGCTAACGCTTGCTTCAGAGTTTGAAAACTTCTGCAAGTGATTAGGTGCAACCAAGTGATCACTGGTAGCTGTTTTTAGTGATTCTTATTTTCCTAGCTCGCTAGTTATATTTTGACTGTCCTCTACCGTCTCTGTTATTTTTTTGTGTAGATAAGGCTTACTGGGCTTTCTAATTATTGAAGTTTGTTTTAGGACCCGTTTATGTCAAAGCTCTTGGTTATTTTAATAATTTTGTTTATTTGCCGAATGAAAACATTTGTGCATTATGATTTCATGAGATAGTGTCATGATTTATTATATAATCTGTGAGCTTAATGGCTAAACTGAAATTTGCTGATTAGTCAGCCAATGTATTTCTCCTATATGAGTTGATGCAGCTGCTAATATTGTCATTGGTCATTATTTAGGCTCTATTTGAGGAAAAATTATTATGTGCGGAGACCGGATGACAAATACCGTCCGAATTTGCTGTTCTTTTACTGCCCTGTTGTTGCATTTTTGCAAATACTCAGCAAATATACAACTATGAATGCACGTTTGCAGAGTATTTATTATGTATTTTTTAAAGGTCAGCAATACGAAGCAAATATTCTACTGATTGAAGATTTGCAGCCATTTTGCAAGAGGGTGGAAAAATGGTAGCGAATTTGGACAATTTCGTCATCCGGTCTCCGCACGGAATAATTTCTCCTATTTAATATGACTATTTTTTTTGCAAATGTGATTGTAAAGTTTATGCGGAGAGAATTATCTTTTGGAAGCTGTTATAGAAAGTGATTTGTTAGCACATAAAAAAACTTTAAAATAGTGATAAAATTTTTGATTAAATAGAACCTGTAATTATGGTCTGAAAATCATAGTAAAAAAATCATTCTAAATGAAGCTTCAGATTTTTAACTGAATAATGTCATGCAGAGGCTCTATATGTACAGATTGGACTCGTCAAATTTAGTGTATGTTTTCATTGATCTTTAGTTTTAAATAATAAAAAAAAAATATGGGAGATACCAAAAAAAGATTTATGGACAGAGTACCAAATAAAAAAGAAATTATTCCGTGCGGGGCCGGGTCGCGGGCAGCAGCGGGGTCGCGCGGCAGCGGAGCAGGGTCGCGCACTGTCGCGCGGGGCGTGGTCGCGCGGCACGCAGGGCGTGTCGCGCGACAGGCCGAGCGGGCAAGGTTCCGTGGTTAGGTTAGAAACGGGTTTCCCGGGTTGACGGGTCAACCCGACACCCAACCCATTTTTAAAAAACGGGTCAATCGGGGAACCGAACCCGACCATTTTAAAAACAGGTCAGATATAACCCGAAAATTTCGGGTCGGATTTTCGTGTCGTTCAAATATTGACACCCACTTTAAGGATTGCATCAAAAATTAGCCTTTAACCTATTGTTTAGTTCAAAAGAAAATAAGTTGGGAAATATATTAATAATTTATTTTTAATCAATAATGTTAGAATTTATGGTTAGTGGAAATTAATTAATAAAAAAAAATTATCGTAATTTATAGGCAAATTCATTCATGATTTGGAATTGAAGCTTTCATGAAATTGACAACTCAACAAATTAACAGAGGCGTGTCTTATCTGTGTCCCTCGCAAGGTGGACATAGTTTCAATTTCTTATCAGCTTTTTAATAATTTTAGCCTCGAAATGATTTTCTCTTCGCAGGAAACTATTTTTTGCGTATAAGAAATTTGTGGAGGTAGATACATAACTTTATATTTTTAACAGTATATTAAAATCTTATTCTTCAAATGTCTGATGAGTATGAGATTCTACTACAGTTGTTTGAGAATAAGTTTTTGAATTTTAAAGTGGTGTAGAAAAATTATAAAAAATTAGGGTTCACAGAATGGATAGTTAAATTCTAACAATTGGAGTTTAGATGTTAATGATTAGACCGAATAATAGTTTAGATGTTAAAAGTTTGGTAGTGTTTGGCGATTAATTGCCTAGTGGCGAACTGTTTGGTGCCTGATAATTAAAAAATGATAAAGAGTTTTTTAAATCTCTTCTCATCTCTCCAAGCCTTCTATAATATATTAAAATATGGCCATAATTTTAGTTTTTTTTAGAGAATTTTGATGAATTTAAGTCCAAAATTCAAAAAACACTCAATCAAACATCTCTAATGGCGGCGACCCCCTTCATCATAGATCATTAATCTAGCATTTGAGTGCCTTATGACGTCAACATTGAATGATCTTGGGATTGTTAGATTTATTTTATTGAGCGCTTGATTTGATTATAAGCTATGCAATATTAGAAGTTCAATTTTAATTTTTTTAAATTAATGTTTAAAGTTTTTCAATATTTTTAGATGCTTGAGTTGAGTTCATATTGGACACAGATTGATTAATATGTGGTGTTAATGGGTTCCTTGTTGTTATGTTTTGCTTTATTATAATTTTTGTTGAAATTGAAAGTTTGGTGATTATGAATATAATTTTGAAAAAAGTTTTCAATTCAAATACTACCTTGAGATTTATGGTGCAATTAAGAGAATTTTTCTTCAGTATAATTTGCTTAGGCCCTTTTCTAGACATCCGAAAGCTTGTGTTTAAATCAAATATATGTCGAAGCTCACACAATTCACCGGCATTAAATTATATTTTTGGAATGCTGAGCATGTTAACAGTAAAACTCCCTCTTTGGGTTGCTGACAAAGTAAAATCTTTTTGTTGTGTCCTGGAATATTTACCAACAGTGATAAATATAAAGTTTAGCACTAAATTTGTAAAAGATCCAACACACAAACATATATAAGATATGAGTGCGTCAAACATAAGAGATACCCGAATTTTTACATGGAAAAGTTCTTGAAAAGAATAAAACAATCACAGTGTCTTACCCCAGTTAAAAAATGATTCCACTAGTATTGCGGTGGTTGATTACAAAATTATGCCTTCCTCAGAGGAGAGGTTTTAGCTCAATATAGCAATATTACAATGTATGTAACACAATACATAGAGAATGGCATGACAAGCTGCTCCTAAGAAAGTGTTCAATACTGTCATTTGATTGTAGGACATAGTCCGGCAGAACTGTCACAACCCGACCAAGATATCACGCAAAGTCAATACCATGTAATGATTGTGACAAGCTGACCAAGATCCTGGTCAGAAGAAGCATTGAAATAAAACTTTTCTAGTTTATATACTATAACAGATTCAATTTAATGAAAATGCTCCAATATAAAACGGATGACTACGAAATCTTCAACATGATTTTTCTAATATAATCATCCAAACAAATATACATCTGAAATATCATCTACAACAACACTTGATAACAAAGAGCATAACAAAATAAAATTCAAGCATGCAAAAATCAAACTAAACTAAAACATGTCTAACAACACAGATCACATCTTGTTATCTAAACTACTACAGCCGCTCTTTAACCCTCCCTGAGCCTAATAAAAGTAAAAGCATGGATGAGCTATACATTGACTCAGTAGGCTATCGTAGCCTAAAATAGAAATCAATAACTAAAACAAAAGAACTTAAAAATACTATGCATAATCATATACTAAAATTAAATACAATTAAATAAATACTGCAATTAACTGAATTATAAGTAAACACTTCATAATAGAGATCCCCACCTCAGTAGCCCATTTGCTACCAGCATAACACATTTTAGAATAGACTGTCCCATTATATATAGACAATCTCACCTCAGACCCCCCCCCCCCCAAACCCCACAGCACCGTCATGACAGAGCTTTTATCCCATCCATCCGTCCACCTAAGCGCCGACATAATATAACCCAATGACCGTCCCACCTCGGTTGACGAATCGAGTCGCCTTAGCATCACATATAAAACACTTCACAGTATAGTATTTTAATTTTAATTTCCATTAATTAAAGCATAGATTGCTCAATTCAAAAATGCGCCAAAATGATGTAATGATAAAAACAAAATACTATTTAGTAAAAAATTAACAATAAAAAAAAACATGGAGCACACTGTTGATTATTCTGAAGATTTGAAAATATTTTTATATATAATACTGCTTTGTATAAGGATCCTTGAATTGAAGCATATATATCGGTCTAATAAAACTTGTTTTGTCTCATGAAATACCTCTTAATAATGCTACATATAATTGTCCATATGAAAATATGATATGAAAGATAAATCCCAACATTAAGCAATCGTCTCGACCTTTGTTGACTTGTTGGATTCCATGCAAAACATAAATGTATAGAAATAATTCCTCTAAAATTTGAATGGTAGAGATTCCATCAATCACTGTACATAATAGAATTCGATGTCATCAATAAATGTTTTTCCATAGAATTGCCCCAGTATAAATTTCAGCATGAAATATTATTTTTTAAATATTTACAATCATTCGTATCTCAATTAACACATTTATAAACCATTGATGGATCCAAATTCCTTAATAAATGAATTGGA
>NW_021318661.1:161560-217640 GCF_001605985.2 Dendrobium catenatum
TATTTCAGGACGCAATAAAAAGATTTTACTTTGTTCACAACCCAAAGAGGAGTTTTACGTTAACATGCCTCAGCATCCAAAAAAATATAATTTAATGCCGTGAAATTGTGTGAAGCTTCGACATATATTTTTGGATAACATAAGCTTCAATGTCTAGGAAAGGGCGGCAAATGAAACTAAGAAAAATTCTCTTAATCACCATAAATCTCAAGGTAGTATTTGAATTGAAAACTTTTCAAAATTAAATTCATAATCATCCAAACTTCAATTTCAACAAACTTATTGTGACGCCCCATGCATCCATAGTGAAAGGATTCGTCGACAGTCTTGATCAACCTCAATCTTCTGCTCTCTTCCTCTAACCTGAAAATATTAACCACATATAATGAGCTTCAAAAAGCCCAGCAGGTCACATAATACCTATAACTGAAATCAAAGAACGGTACTGAAATAATATGCATGTCAGTCAATCAAATTCATCACAGTTAGTTGCACATGATCAGTGAATCTATGCAGCAGATACGAAAATCAGTAATACAATAGTATCAATGAAACCTATTCCATATCAGTCAATGAATCACATGCAGCAGTTCAATATGATGTATCAATGAAGCGATAATATCAATGAATCAATAATATCCATGTCCATAGTATCAATAAGTCAATGCAATATCGATATCCATATCAATATCAGTATCAATATCAATATTCAGTGACATGTATAATATGCAACATCAATGAAATCATACAGTAACAGTAAACCCGTAAATCCATAATATATCTGTAAATCCGTCAATAAATCCATTCATCAATAAATCCATTCAAAATCAATAAATCAATAATCGATATAAGAAGTCTGTCGATATCAATAAATCTATAAATCTGTTCAAAATCAATAAAATCAATAAATCCGTCGGTAAAAATAAATGCATACAGTAATCAATAGAACATTGATATTGATACTGATATTGATATGGATATCGATATTGCATTGATTTATTAATACTATGGACATGGGTACTATTGATTCATTGATACTATCGCTTCATTGATACATCATATTGAATTGTTGCATGTGATTCATTGACTGATATGGAATAGGTTTTACTGTATTGATTTGATTTCAACTGTTCTTGCGATGTATTGGTTTGATTGTTTATATGATTTCATACCGATTGGATCAACCTCAATCTTCTACTCTCTTCCTCTGACCTGAAAATATTAACCAAATATAATGAGCTTCAAAAAATCCAGCAGGTCATCTAATACCTATAACTGAAATCAAAGCACGATACTGAAACAATATGCATGTCAGTCAATCAAATCCATCACAGTTAGTTACACATGATCAGTGAATCTATGCAACAGATATGAAAATCAATAATCAATGCATGATCAATACAATCCACAATCATCGGTAAAAGAATCGATAAACAGTAGGAAGAAATCCATAAAGTTCAATAAATCAGTACATACGTCAAATCTCGGAAGAATCCAGTCAAATCGATAGAGAAAAATTATCGTCTCGATAATATCAATTAAATCAATATCGTATCAATAGAATCAATTAAACCAATCATCTCTGGTCAATAATATCAATCGGTATGAAATCATATAAACAATCAAACCAATACATCGCAAGAACAGTTGAAATCAAATCAATACAGTAAAACCTATTCCATATCAGTCAATGAATCACATGCAACAATTCAATATGATGTATCAATGAAGCGATAGTATCAATGAATCAATAGTACCCATGTCCATAGTATTAATAAATCAATGCAATATCGATATCCATATCAATATCAGTATCAATATCAATGTTCTATTGATTACTGTATGCATTTATTTTTACCGACGGATTTATTGATTTTATTGATTTTGAACAGATTTATAGATTTATTGATATCGACAGACTTCTTATATCGATTATTGATTTATTGATTTTGAATGGATTTATTGATGAATGGATTTATTGACGGATTTACAGATATATTATGGATTTACGGGTTTACTGTTACTGTATGATTTCATTGATGTTGCATATTATACATGTCACTGAATATTGATATTGATACTGATATTGATATGGATATCGATATTGCATTGACTTATTGATACTATGGACATGGATATTATTGATTCATTGATATTATCGCTTCATTGATACATCATATTGAACTGCTGCATGTGATTCATTGACTGATATGGAATAGGTTTCATTGATACTATTGTATTACTGATTTTCGTATCTGCTGCATAGATTCACTGATCATGTGCAACTAACTGTGATGAATTTGATTGACTGACATGCATATTATTTCAGTACCGTTCTTTGATTTCAGTTATAGGTATTATGTGACCTGCTGGGCTTTTTGAAGCTCATTATATGTGGTTAATATTTTCAGGTTAGAGGAAGAGAGCAGAAGATTGAGGTTGATCAAGACTGTCGACGAATCCTTTCACTATGGATGCATGGGGCGTCACAATAAGTTTGTTGAAATTGAAGTTTGGATGATTATGAATTTAATTTTGAAAAGTTTTCAATTCAAATACTACCTTGAGATTTATGGTGATTAAGAGAATTTTTCTTAGTTTCATTTGCCGCCCTTTCCTAGACATTGAAGCTTATGTTATCCAAAAATATATGTCGAAGCTTCACACAATTTCACGGCATTAAATTATATTTTTTTGGATGCTGAGGCATGTTAACGTAAAACTCCTCTTTGGGTTGTGAACAAAGTAAAATCTTTTTATTGCGTCCTGAAATATTTACCACGGTAGATAAATATAAAGTTTAGCGTCCTAATTTTGTAAAAAGATCTAGCACACAAACAGATAGAAGATATGAGTGCATCAATCATAAGAGATACCTGAATTTTTACGTGGAAAGTTTTGAAAAGGAAAAAAATCACAAGGACTTGCCCAATTGAAATGATTCCTCTAGTATTGGTGGTTGATTACAAATTATGCCCTTCCTCGGAGGAGGAAGTAGCTCAATATAGCAAATATACACTGTATGTAACACAATACATAGAGAATGGCATGACAACTGCTCCTAAGAGAGTATTGATATGTTCATTTGATTAGTAGGAAATAGTCGGCAGGTGACTATAGTCAGAAGTGTCACAACTAGACCAGATATCACACAAGTCATACCGTGTCAGATTGTGACAATGCCAACCCCAATATCTGATCGAAGAAGCATTGAAATAAAACTTATAGTTTATATACTATACAGAGTCACTATTGAATGCAATATAAAACGGATGACTACGAAATCTCAACATGATTTTCTATATATCATCCAAAATAAATATAATCTGAAATATATCTACACCATAACTTGATAATAGAGAGCATAACAAAAATAAAAGCCAAACATGCAAAAATCAAAACTAACCAAAACATATCTACAACACAGATCGAATCCTGTTATCTAAACTACTCAGCTCGTTCTTTACCCTCCACTGGGCCTAAACATAAAAGCAAAAGCAGAGATGAGCTAACACGATTTAGTAGGCTATCATAGCCTAAAATAGAAATCAATAACTAAAACCAAAAGAACTGAGAACAGTGTGTAGAATCATATACTGAAATTAAATACAATTAAATAAATACTGAAATGAATTGAGAATCCCACCTCAATAGCCCATTGGCTCCACCATAATAACACTTCGGTAATAGAATCCCGCTATCATAACAGAATCTCACTTCGATCGCCCACTGGCACCGTCATAACAGAATCACACCTCGTCCATCCACTAGCGTCAGCATAACAAAATCACACCTCAGTTGGCGATTAGCGCCAGCATCACATTACAACACTTCACAATATATATTTTATTGTATTTCATTAATTAAAGCATAATTGAACTCAATTCACAAATGGCCAAAATGATGTAATGGTAGAAAACAAAATTATTATTTAGTAAAAATTCATAATTTTAAAAAACATAAGCACCTGTTGATTATTCTGAAGATTTAAAAATCTCTTTATATACAATTTGTTTTGTATAAGGACCTTGAATTGAAGCATATATATCGGGTCTAATAAGGACTTTTATTTGTCTCATTGAAATACCTCTTGATAATGCTTCATATAATTGTCCATGTGAAAAATTATGATATGAAAGATAAATCCCAACATTAGCAATTGTCTGACCTTGTGACTTGTTGATTGTCATTGTAAAACATAAACGTATAGAAAATTGATTCCTCTTAAATTTGAATGGTAGAGAATCATCTTCACTTATACATAAGGGAATTCGATGTATCATAACAGTTTTTCCATAAAATTGCTCAATATAAATTTCAGCAATAATATTATTATTTTTAAATGATTTACAAATCCTTCATTTCCCATTACACAAGCCATTTGATGGATCCAAATTCCTTAATAACATGATTGGACATTTTTTCTTGAGAACAAGATGATGTAGAGGAAGTCCATTCAGCATCAATGAGTTAAAAAATTCAATTTAAAAAAAAAAATTACAAGTATTATTAGTAACACTATCAAAGCTGAAATAAACAAATTATTCTCCTGGAAAGCATTTAATAAGTTTTTCATTAAGTTTATCAACAAATTCATTTTTTGTTGCTAATATAGCTCTTTCCTTAATATATTCTAAAGATGAATCATTTTGTTGTAGATAAGGAAATATTATATTTTTTAATAAATATTTAGAATTCTCATCATTTAAATATTCTCTTATCATGTCATAAGAAATATGCACTAATCCATTTCAATTTCTTTCTCATCTCTATTTCCAATTCTAAATATGAATTCACAAAACAAAGGATATGTTCTTGCTCTCATATTTTCCTTTAATCTGATAACTTCCGTTCCAGACCATAAATATGATTTTATCAAGCTATAATTAACCATTTTCAATCTAGATGCACATCTTATCACAAGTAATACTTATCAAAAATCACATTCAAAAATAACAATTTTACCACCAAAGTAATTAGAATTATTCATAATATTTCTTACAGTCCTATCTAAATATTCTATTGTTATACGTTTCACTATAGGTGCTTCGAACCAAATTATAATACTTTATTTTATCAGTAACTGTGCAAGTCCACTTTGTTTAGTAATTATACACATGCAGCTTTTCACCAATTTATAGGTATTTTAAATCTTGAATGTGCAGTTCAACCTCCAAGCAGAATTGATGTTACTACTCCAGATATCGTCATTGCTAATGCTATATGACCATTACATCTTAATTTTGCAAGTATAGCACGGTATAAATATATTTTTCCCGTACCTCCAGAACCATCAATAGAAAACATATCATTTTGTTTTTTATTAACATGACTAATAATTTCATCGTATGCATTCTTTTGTTCAATATTGAGACAATGAATATTATTTATATCTTCAATAGCAGTAAAAATATTTAGATCTTCAATCATTTCTTTATTATGGACATCGCCATTACTTTCAATAAAGTCACTTTATATACTTAATATTTTTGGCAAATCAAATCCATCAAGGGAATTCCCCATTCTTTCAAGATGTAAATTAATATCTGATAATAATTTAACCATGCATTCTTCATCAGTAATCATACTATTATTTTGATAATCACGAGATAAATCCTTGTAGTAATCAATCCACAACTTGCAAACATTAGTTGACTCACAATAAATAAGAATAATGACAAATAATTGTCTTAATGCATACATTTCATAAATTGATGCATCATTTAAACATTTTGATATATAAGTATCCATACCTAATAGAGCACGATTCTCTGCAACTTCTTTAAACATTAGACATTGTATTCCATTAACTTGTAACAAATTAGAAAATGATATAGGTCTGTATACATGATTTAGCAAAATTCTCATATAATATCTATCACCGTCAACTGAATTTGCTATGTTAATACGACCAACAGTGGCGGATGCAGTGTGGGGGCCGTGGGGGCACAGGCCCCCACTGAATTTGGGATTAAGTACTAATTAATATTAAATATGATACATTAAATGCATACTAAGTAAGTTTTTTTGCCCTTTTTCATCCTAATATCTTATATTCCTTCGTTCACTAATCGCCTTTCCCTGTTCCGCAAGAGCAGGTTGCTACAAACCTCCAAGACGCGTGAAACTCACCTGCTCGGACGAGTCCGAACCCTGCCGCAGTGCCGCCGACAGCCCATTCACCATCGACCGAGCCCGAACGGCGCCGGCCCATCGTGTGTCACCCCTCTTCCGAGCCGGAATGTTGTCGCCGCTTTAGATCGAGTAACTTTGCCATTTTCTTTCTTGGATTTGCCTATGGCTTTGAGTTTGCCTTCTTGTCTTTTTTCTTCATATATGATTTCTTTACGCAAAATATTTCTATTTTATAATTTCTCAAGAAAGGCCTCTGGTTTCGTTACCACAAAAGTTCTAATGCAGGAATTGAGATTCTGATTTTTTATTTTATTTTTGGGCATCTAGGTTAGTGCAAACTAATACATATTTCATATATCATATATTTATGCAAGGCTTGAACTTAATATTTCATAATTAATAGTTACGTTCCCAGCCAACGGCCCAACGACAGATAAAAGGAGAGCTGTCAAATGAGATACAATTTTGGTTTCATTTTGTTGAATCATATTCTTATATATATGTGTGTGTGTGTGTGTGTGTGTGTGTGTGTGTGTTTAAACAATTGTAAGAAATATACCTGTAGAATGTGAAGATGATAGCAAACAAGCAATTTCAAGATTTGAAAATTACTTTCTTCTTTTTCAAGCAAGAATGATGGCTTGTGTTTTTCTTTTCTTCTCTTTAGTAGACATTTTAACATATTGATGATTGTGTATTCTATTTTTCTTTTTCCTTTCATGTCAAATATATCTTTAAAAGTTTTTAACAATGCAATTAATAAATATGAATGATGTTTAAACAAATTAATAATAAATTTTCAAATATATGATCAATGAAAGTTGAAAACATCAATTTGCTTTATCTAATCAAAATATAGATTAGATAAATAATCATTTGCCTTTTACAACACCACAATTATAATGTAATTATCTAAATTCATAGTTAACTTGCGGGCAGCAGTTAAGTAATTATACATAATAATTCAGTATCAATTATTGGGCTGCATGTTATCTTCTCCACTTACCTCTGCCATTGCACGTTCCTATGTACTGGAGCTCATCCAGCCGTTGGAAAACAACTCTTATCATACCGTTGGAAAACAACTCTAATATATAGACTACTATTGTATTACATGAGGTACATGAGGTGGGGGGGAATGCAAAGGCATGATTATGCTATGAGAAGGCTATAGTGTTTTTTCTTATACTAATTTCCATTTTGGTAGTTCTCTGTTTCTATTTTTCTGTAGGTCAAAAGCAAGGCTTCTTCATCTTCTTGTATTGGTACTATATTTGAATTTTCTTCACATTGAAGAACGCCTTCTTCATCTTGTTTTTCTAATTATTTCACTATTTGACCAATATTTTGGCCAAATTTGATACAATTGGGATGCCAATTGCCACCCAAAAAAAAAATCGATTGATGATTTCCTTGAATTACTCGTTTTTTGTATTATCATTTGCTTTAATGTCTTAATATAAGATCTATTCCTATGTGACTAGAATATTTTCTTTGTCAAAAAGCACATGAAGATCATAATCAATTTTTTTTTTATTGCTATTATTCATATTATGTGATTAATAATCTACTTCCAGCTTTGAAGACTTTCTATTAAGACCAAATTTGCTGCAAATTTTTAAATACTTAGACAACTCTTTGCAGTTGGCTAATTGGGAGAAATCCTTCAGTTTTCTTATTGTTTGATGTACAGTTTTATAATTTATGGGGGGAAAGAAATAATCAGAGATTTGCTGGTAAATGGAATAATCCAACCTCTATCATGAGCATCACTAAAAATAATATTTGTCTCAAATCTAGTAGATGGAAGCATTTTGAACAACTAAAGGAGAGCTTTCCAAAATGTTTTGTTTCAGAATTCTGAAATGCTGCAGCTTCTTGGAGCTTGGTTGTTGAGGTCTGTTGAAGACT
The DNA here is from genome assembly GCF_001605985.2 of Dendrobium catenatum. Taxonomy (NCBI): domain Eukaryota; kingdom Viridiplantae; phylum Streptophyta; class Magnoliopsida; order Asparagales; family Orchidaceae; genus Dendrobium; species Dendrobium catenatum. The sequence goes on from NW_021318661.1 coordinate 169,607, forward strand.
TTACACTAGTCTGACGTCCGAGTTTTTATTACTGATATCTTAGTTGACATTTCTGCAGATTTGCTTGGCTCTTATTTTGTTTTTTCTGCATGTTGTTGTTAGTCTTTTTCGTTTGTTTCTTTCCAGACTTGCTTTATTGTAATTTTCCTTTTTATTATTAATAGATGGGCTCTTCCCCGATTTACCCCAAAAAAAATATTGATCTTAATTATGATTATTATTATTACCTTTGTGGATTACTTATTACATTTGATAGCGTTGTATTGTGCTATATAACCTTGTGCTTTGTTGTTAGCATATCGCATGGACCTGTATATAAAAAAGAAAACGTAAAGGATCGATGAAATTCATCGTTTTAAGTAATTTAAGAGCTCAAGCTCTTAATATATACACGTTGTTATATTAGGGTGAATAGCTCGTGTGGGAGAGAACCGGCTGGGCAATGCTCAGGTCTTGGGTTCGATTTCAATGGGCAGCAGCGCAAGCCTTAAGTGTTGGCCTGGGCTAATTGGTGCGGGTAGCTTGCTAGGTCGGCCGAGATTTACAATCCGCAACACGCATTGGTTCTTCATCACAAAAAAAAAAATTATTAGGGTGAATTGATTGGATGAGAATGAGGTGTATTGTTTTTATTAAAATAATCCAACCTATTGTTATTCCAAAGAATTAGCGGTGCATCTATAAATTAATTTAAATATGCACATCTTCTTTAATATCTATATCACTTTTCAAATTTTATCATTTATCACTTCCTATAAAATATTAATTTATTCATTTATTTACTATCTTTATGTAAAAATAAATATAATTTGCACCGCATCAATCACCCATTCAATGGCTATTTCCTTATCCTCCATCTGCGACCTTTGATTTCAACCCTAGATTTTCTCTATCACATTAGATCGGCCGTTTGGCTTCCAAATACGGTATATTAGCGTTTCGATTGCTACCACATCCGGCCGTCGACTTCCAAGCCTCATCGTTTCATTTCGGGCGGTTACCATGCCTCGCCGTCTTATTTCTCGCTACCACATCTTGTTGTAGTGTAATGAAGAGAAAAACTTCCCCAATGCATATGCATACATATTGCTATCCATTACTTCACCATTCGACCTTTCAGCGGTGTGGGCTCCGAAAATTCGGCCCCGGCCTCCGCTCGCTCTTTCTTATTCGGCGAGGGAGTTTTAACGAACGAAGTTCCGGGGTAAATTTTGGAAGTATTATTTTTTTTTTGTTTCTTTTGAGCTTAATCCAGAGGTCAACAAGCGGCTACCAAACGCGAGCGTTTCAGTTCAAAAGCAGTCAACTAGCCGAACAGATCCCCATTTAAAGGCCAACGCTATTGATCCTTATACCTCAAACTACGAGCAAAAAGAACAAAAGTAGCGGATCGAGCAGCGTGCGGGTTGATACGACGCATCACTTGAAGGGTCAAATGACCTCCGATGGTAAAACGGACAATGACATTGCGATCAGAACAACGAATTCTGTTAGGTTGAAGCCCCTCGCAATCGAATCGGATGAGATTAATCAAAAGGGATGAACGACACGAAAATTAAAATGCGAGGTAGATCAAGCGACGACGAATCGACGAACAGACTTCGTTGTTGTGTCTGAAACGTCGTCAACCTATAAAAACTACATTTTCTTTATTCAATTCGAAGCATTTGAATAGGTGGAATAGATCCCGAGGCAAAAACACGCATTACGAGGGAAATTTGCATCGACGGTGACGATCATGACGTCCAACCATGAAACGGACATCGTCATTGCGTCCGGAACATCACCGACATTTAGAATATATATTTTATTTAATAAATTTGGATCGTCTGAGATGGTGACAAATTTCTAAGCAATTCAAATATGATATGAATGCAAGTGTTATGAAGGAAACGAGGCCTCGAAGACGCTCGGACGACGTCCGATTGACAAACGGACAGCGTCATTGCGTCCGGAACGTCGTCGACATTCAGAATATACATTTTATTTAATAAATTTGGATCGTTTGAGGTGGTGTCACAAATTTCAAAGGGGATTCAAATATAATAATATGTATTTCGAGAAAATTAATTCTCGACGAGTGAATCTGGAACGCCGTCAACACACTAAATGCACTATCAATTTGTTCAATTTTGATATTCGATGAATTTGACACGTAAAGCGGAGCGATTGGCATGTAAATCGAGAAAATATATCAATCGATATTATTTTTAACTTATTAGCACAGTTATGTCATTTCAAATTAATATTAATATTAATAATGATATAAAATTATTAATATTAGCATTAATTTAAAATAAATTCAGAAGTCAAAATGAAGACTCAAATCAAAATTAATACCTTACCTCGTATGCGTCGAAAATCTCTGCTAAATCCGTAAATCCCGCAGATGGCAGCGACTGGCCTCGATCAGCCCTTCGTCTCCTTGTTAAATCAAAATGAAACGAACAAATGTTGGTTTTATCTCCCTTCGTTGCTTCCACGTTAAAAACTTCAGAATTTTCAATCTCACAAGCTGCTTCTCCGGTAAACTCATCCCACCGAAATCACCTTATGTGTCCAACCCTCCATCTTCACCTGTTCGAACACCCTGGACCAAACGCAAGCCCTATTAGAAGCTTTCTACTGTGCCGATACAGCAGCTTTCTACTACTTCTCCCTGTTCCATACTTTAAGTCACTCCAATCCGCAACCAGCAGCCAGCAGATCGTCCGTCCTCGAGCTCCTTCACGTGAAGACCGGCTGCAATTCTTCTGTCTCCTTTAGCCTAGCCGAACTCCAGCTTTTGAAGAAGCCTCACAACCTTCCTTGTGGTGAGATTTCTCTGCCCGACCTTTGCAAGGCCAACACAAATGTTCCGTCTTCTGCAACCAAGACCTGTCCGTCCAATCATCCGCCTCCCCCTTCATGCAAAGCTGCAGCCGCTAAGCTCAGCCCTGCCCATTCTTTACATCAACAGCAGGCTTCTGAGGCATGCTTAGAGGTTGGAAAATGTGGACTTGATGAGGAATTCGATAGATTAAAACATGACAAGAGCTTGTTGATGTTAGAAGTCATAAAGCAAGGCAAGAGCAGCAGAACTCAAAAGCTCGGCTTCAAGCCATGACAAAGAGGCTAAAAGGAATAGAGTAGAAGCAACAGTAAAGGCTGACATTCTTGGCAAGAGCAGTGCAAAGCGCTGGATTTGTAGATCAGTTAGCTGAACCGAAAGACAAGAGAATGGAGCTTGAAGAATGCCATTTCAAAGAAGAGAAAACGATCCTTCAACATTGTGCCTGTAAATGCTGATGCGAGTACAAGCCAACTACAACTTCAAGATCCTGAGACTATATATACTCTTCAAAGAAATGAGCACTCTGGACATGAACTTTTAGAACTTGAGAATCTGGTCTCAGATGTTCAAGGATTGAATGATATACAAGAAGAGGAACAAAATGAAGAACAGCAGCTAGTGGTTCAAGAAGAGGATCTAAATGAAGAATTCTGGCAGTAGTTTCTTTTTTTTTTATTTATGAAAAGATTTCAGATAAGCCAAGAACATATGGACCAAAAATCCATTAAGGGCATCTCCAACCGAAAAACTCATTTTTCACTCCAAAATGCAATAATACATCAAAATGCAGTAACTTGTCTCCAACCGAACTCCATTTTCTAACACCAAAAAAAGAATATTCCTATTATATTATTTCCTATATTTCATTTTATATATTTTTAATCATTACTATTATTTATCAAATTTTTGAATTACATCTATTATAATTAAAACAAATATTTTTTGCTCTATAAAATAATTTGAAATATAAATATGTCATAAATAAATAAATATTTAGTTAATAAATTGAAAATTACATTAGAACACATAAATAAAAACGAGAAAAATACAAGGCATCTAAAATAGTATTAGTATATTGATCCTAAAAATGATTAATAAAAGCATTTCGCAGTGCAATGTGGTTCTCTTTGTTTCTGGTTTGTTTATGGCGAGCGATAAATTCTTGAAATTGGATATTTTCATCCGTCACCTTTTCTACATCTAGGGGTGGCGCTTCTCTTGGAACTTGACCTGGTCTAGTGAAATTGCGTTCATCTTCAATTATCATATTATGCAAAATTATGCATGTAGTCATAATATCACGCAGTACATTTTTTCTCCAAAAACGTACAGGTCCTGCCACAATTGTGAAACTAGATTGGAGAGTTCCAAAAGCACGTTCCACATCTTTTCTACATGCTTCCTTTTTCATTGCAAAATATTATTTCTTTGGAGTACGTGGTTCTTGAATTGTTTGAACAATAGTTGACCATTTCGGATATATATTATCAGTCAAATAATAACCCATGTTATATTCTTTTTCTTGAATGACATAATGACAGAGAGGAGCAATACCTTGAGTGAGATTAGCGAATAGGTGGGAAGACTCTAACACGTTTATATCATTATTAGTGTCAGGCATACCAAAGTAAGCAAGTCATATCCAAAGATCACAATCTGTCACAGCTTCTAGAATAATTGTAGGTGATTCAGTACATCCGGCGTATTGCCCAGCCCACCCGGTAAGACAATTTTTCCACTTCCAGTGCATACAATCTAAACTGCCCAACATTCCTGGAAAACCACGTTGTTCATTAATGTTAAGAAGTTAGCCACATCATTGATTATTGATGATCTTAAATATTGTTCTGAAAATATCTGAACTACTGCTCTACAAAATATCTTCACACTTTCAATTGTTGTTGATTCGTCTATTCTAACATATTCATTCGTAGCATCTGCGGTAATCCATATGCTAACATCCGAAGGACGGTTGTTACTTTTTGGAAAGGTGATAAACCAAGCTTACCGGCACGATCAATTCGTTGCTGAAAATATATATCATTTGCTTTTACTGCGTCAAGGATACGCATAAATAATGTTCAAGACATTCGAAATCTCCGTCAGAACATTGTATCATTGTACAATGGATTACTTGAAAAGTAATCTTGATAAAGTCGAAGATCTGCAGCTTCTCGATCATGGTTGATAAAAGCACGACCTATAATTGAGCCTCCTACTGAGATGTTGTTAATAGGTTGTGTAAGAAGGAATTGAATCATCAAATTGTTATTTATTATCGCACGACGAAGCATTGATTCCTCTTTATATAAACTATTTATAATTTGGAGTGTGTCTTCTTCATCTGAGGAAGAAGAAGATGAAAATGTATTATGCATATTGCTTATGTGATGTTAATGTGATATGGAAATCTACTATTTATAGGGGAAGCTTCTTGAGATGTGTAATGATATCATATGACACATTATTGTGAATGGTCACATCTAGGCCATTCTTCTTCATCAAATTGTTATTTGTTCGTAAATTTGTCCACGCTGAACAAGCCCAAATTTTAGAAAAGAGGTTCGGACAACAACAACATCAACAACAAACTCCTTCTTCAAGCTCATTTGGACAATATCTCAATGACCTTGGCGGAGCCGATACCAATCTTCCCGATTATTAGATTGTTGTTACTTGTTATTTTAATTTTTTTTTTATTCGAATGTAATCTGTATTTTAATTTTGTTGGGTATTGTACTTATCAATATCTTTTATGTATGAGAATTTTATCTTAATTTTTTTCTTAATGTTAACTTACATTAATTAATTTTGTAAAAAAAAATTAGATTTCTAAAAAATAAGATATTTCTAATTTATTAATTTAATTAATAATAAAAAAATTCTAAACTTTAATCTTTAAAATTAATAATTAAGTTTCGAATAAAAAAAAAACAAATGCCGTATGAACAGTGCGACGCCAATGCCGTATAAACAGTGCGACCCTAATATTGGCGTCGCACTATTCATCTCCCTTCGAATGCCGGCAAATATAGCGATCGGTTGGAGGGAAGGAAGAACGGCAAACACTGGTTTGCCGTTCGGTTGGAGATGCCCTAAGAATGATAGTTGGAAACGTCAATAGCAGGCATTTGATATTAGCCCTCCTGGTGAAGAACATCCTTGATCCCTATGAAGAAGACAACGATAACCATCAAGAGAAAGAGGGGGCCGTGTGGTCTTATTCGAAAGGACAAATGTTAAGGAGGCATGGTCCTAGACAGGAACTGGAGAAGCTAGACTATTCAATCATGAAGACATCCAGAGTTTTGCTACAAAACAGAATTTCAAAGTCATGAACCTGAGTTTGACCACCTCAAAAGCTTGGAAATAGAAGAGAAAATCAGCAAGATCATATGGTGCCAAACTTCAAATGGTGCATTATTTCCTGTCAACTAATGATAAGACAATCAAGTTTTGGAAGGTACAAGAGAAGAAACTGAAGGAAATTTTCTAAGATGAATGTTGATTCTTCACAAGCTTCTGCAAGTGGTAACATTCCTAACTCATGTTCAGCCAGTTCAAGACCGTGCCTCTCAAATGGTGGGTGTTCTGAAAGGCCAATCAAATTCCACTGATTCCTGCTGTCATCTACTTCATCTCAGCCTTCCCATTCTTCTAAAACCCAAAAACAACCCAGTCACAAGGCATTACAATCTCCTACCTGCAGTCCATTCCATCTCTAACTTCACCTCCCACCAAACCAACAATCAAAAGTCCATTTCTCTACTTGAATTCAGCCCACTATAAGTAGCTCTCCTCTTCCATTTTCTGTAATCCACTCTACAGCAGCCCATTTTCCTATACTCTCAAAACATACACTTAATCCAACCTCAAAACAGCCCAAATTCTAACCAAATCGATACAAGCTGTAAGTATTAGTTTACCCATTTATTCATGCTAATTATTGTTGCTTGGTTAATATAGTTAATGGCATGATGGTTGTTGACGGAAATATACATGTGTATATATATATGAGTGTGTGAATGTATATGCATGAGAGTTAAAAAAGGGATTAAAAAAAAAAAAAGGAGAGTGAGAAAAGAGTTGCATAAAAAAAGATATAGAGAGAGGTTTTGTGTTTCTTCGCATTGTCACCACCGTCCCCGCCGCCGACATGCAAAGGTATAATTTCTAAACTTAGATTTCCACTCTAGTCATTGGTGGCAAACTGGCAAACCCCCTATGCACTCACGTAGCATTGTGGGGAGGTAAGCTAGTGCGATGCCTGCGACGAGGCGGGAAATCGCCTAAAATCCTTCTTCAATGCTAGCGACGGGCCGGCAAACCCCCTACGCGCTCACGTAGCATTGTAGGGAGGGAAACCGGTGCGGTGCTTGTGGCGAGGGGGATAAATAAATATATATATATATATAATAAGTACCTCCAAACGCTCACATAGTGCAGAGGGGGGAAATAAATTGTACTCTTTAACAACAAAAACTAAAAAACCCTTAAACGCTCAAGTAGCGGGCGGAGATAAAAAATATATATTTGCAACCGCGCTGTCATTTTTGACACCTACCTGAAGCGCTCATGTAACGTTGAGGGGAAGGTTGCCTCTTGGTTTTTCCCCCAAACAGGGGAGATGCCGGGAGGCTGCCGAAATTTTCACTGAAATATAGGACTTGGACAAAATGTGAACAATTTGAATTTGAGCTCATATTTGAATTTGAGCAAATAAAAAGACTTTAACTCAATTCAAACAATAAATAAACTTGCACATCAAATGAAATGAACAAGATTTTAAACATTTGAACAAAGTGCAAGAGGACTCAATTTGGGATCACAGTGAACATGAACTTGAACTGAACTCAAGCTTAAACTTACTTGGACAACAGAGGACTTGACGAACGGAAGAGGCTCATTTTGAGCCTGAACTTTATTTGAACTTGTTTTTGGACTTGAACTTGAGCCCAAGTTGTGTGACATGAAACATAATTTACAACAAAATTTTTGATAAAGTGACAACACGAAAATAAGAGCCAAGTGGAGAAATAATGCAATGAAATGTCTACAACTAATAAAGCAAAATCTTCTTTGAAAATCTAGATATTGTCACTTTAATTGGGTGACAACTACTTGCAATCCATTCTGCAAGTATCATTTGACTTCTAAATAACAAGGATCATGAGGAATATGGCTTAATCATAAAGCTATAATGTGAGAGAATCCTTTGGATCATGATAATCCATTTGCAAAGATGGACATGTTACATCTCTAAACAATGATCAAATGGAGATGTAATAACGTGCTGAAAATCAATGATTCAAAGTTTTCATTCAATATCAAGAGGTCACCATACCAATTGAGAAACAAGCATTAGTGAGCAAACAAAAGACTTGTTGAATATAACGAACGATAAGTGCATCGTTTACGTGCAAAAGCAACGGGCATGTCAATAGCAACTACAAATAATGATTGATGATGAATGAGTTCTCTATATCTCATTCAAAAGCAACAAACACAATGATATTTGCGCGGTGAACTCAATGTCAAGTGACATACATTTGATCCTCTCAAATAAAAGTGACTAATATACAGTAGATGTAAGTACCTGCGAGCTCTTATAGCAAGGATATCCAAACATCCTTGCCAGTCAACATACAAGGATAAATAAGTAGCGAGCACAACTCAACCAATTGCCAATAATAGCATGCAGGAATGTGTGTTGGTCTCCTACAAAAATTGGAAGACTAATGTGTACTGGACAAAGCAACCTACCAATCAATATGTATGAAGAAATTGATGGCAAATGCAAACTCCTATGAATTACTGTAGGAGATCTGTGACATACACAAAATGACATCTCCAAATAGACACAGGAGACCGTCATCAAATGCAAACCTCTACGAGTTGCGAAAGAAGACTTATTTCATAGTTAACATTTCATTTGCAACTAGAGAAGGAAGATATGCAAGTGAATACATCAATTCACTGCACGCAAGGAAAGATGAGATGCATCAAATACAAACTCCTATGGGCCGTCACAGAAAATTAGTCATAAACATCACAAGTAAGGTGCAAATGTACATACAATGTCTTATCTAGTCAAAGGTAGTATACTTACAGTACATGTATACAAGGCCTTTGCAAGTTGTTACGGCACCCTCATATTCGACAAATGTCAATCAAACATGCCGATCATTTGCAAGTCGAGACGAATAACAAACAACAAATGCAAGCGCCTACGGGCTACTGTCGAAGACTTGCTATACAGGTTATCCACTAGTAAATATAGAAGACTTCCAACATATGCCAACATCCACAGTAAAAAGCAGGAGATTAATTAGTGCATTATAATCTACATGCATGAACCATACAAGTAGTGCACTATGGTCTACCTGTACAAAGCAGCAAACAACTCAATCCAGAAGCTGCTACAAAATGCCACCGGATCCGCAACTTCTATGCAAGCGGACAGAAGGCGTCTACAAATACTTTTAAAGTACCTCCGCATGTGCACCGTAGTTTGTATAAACATAGGTACACTAAAATGGGTAAAAACAATCATAAAACCTGCATAGGCCCCGGCTAGCATGTTATTGGTACACACGTGACGTCCAGAGATGCTGCGATAATCCTCCTAAGCAAGTAAAAAGGAGTAGACAGGATATAATTATAAAATAACCCCAAACACCCGCATGGGCCCCGGCGAGCGTGTTGTGGGAACACACTTGACGTCTAGGGATGTTGCGCGGGTCAATAAGTGAATTCAAATTCGAACCCGATCCTTCTATATGGGTCAATAGGAGTCGAAAGGGTTCGAACAATCAAACAAGTATATTGTGGTGGCGATCGGTATATTTGTTTTAATACATTCATATTAGGCCTTCAAGGCCTGTAATAATATGAATTCACTAACAAAGGCCTATCAACTTGTCGACAAGGTTTAGTCAATGAATGACCCCACACCCCGATGATGGGCGTGTTGAATGAAAATCCCAACCGAAGGGGTTCATTCCAAACATTTCAAGTGTCACCCAAATGTTCATCAGGACTTCAAAACTCCACAAAAATTCCTAAAAATTCAAAAATATTTAAAATTGAAATCCAACTATCAAATAACTTAAAGCAAAAATCATCCGCCCTCCGCAAAAGTTTGCCGAGATGGACAAATTCAAATATAATTTTAGCTCACACAGAGTTAAATGTCTAGTCAAAAATATCATTAGGATCTATTCTCAAAAAATCTCCTGCCAGTAAGGACGTGGTACGTGTCCTCTAACCGGCGATTTTGCCGCCAAATGGCACCGCTGGATAAACGGTTATGACGACCCGAGGCCCTTTGAACCGCGTGGTTTTGCCGCCAAATGGCACCACGAAATACTGGTTATGACCAGAGCTAATACACTCCTTAATGGAATCAAATCTTTGAGATATGAATCAATAGGATATGATCGATAGGACACAAAGCCCTCTGTTAGCTAAGGTAGATTCAAATTTGTCCCCATAGGCAAATATCCATCCCAGGTCTACAAGGTATCCTTGGACGAAGCAACCCATGGCTGCCGACAAGAATCCTTCTGTCAAGTTGGGTCGACTACCTCCTCTGACTAAGTAGATCAGGGACTATGATGGCCCGGGACAACGGAACCATGGGATCTTGATCCGGTCTATCATCCATTCCCCCATCATCCGCTTTAAGTGCAAGATGGTGAAATTTTTAATTTTAAATATCAAATCTCCAAATCTTCCAATCTTCCAATACCCAATCACCAATATTCAACCCATGCTGCTACTATATGCCGAATAACACATCTCTACGTATATGATTGACGACTAGCCTTAATCGAAAGTTCTCTCTCTTGACCGGGTGGGGTAATTAACTATAGGGGCTTGCGCCTATAGGAAACCAGAACTCAGATCATAAAGTCCCGCAAAATGAGGGCGAAATCTCTGGGTAGTGTCTTATCTACAAACCCATCTGCCTTCCAAAATTTACCCCGGAACTTAATTCAGTTAAAACTCCCTCGCCAAAAGCAAACAAACAGAGCGGGCAGAGACCGGGGCTGAATTTTCGGAGCCCACAAACGCATCACTTCTTCTCACTTCATTCACTTTCTACTCTATCATCTCCCCCTCGCCGAACGCAACTACTCAACCACTTTTTTCTCTCGCCAAAACCATCAACCCAACAATCAGCTCAAATGATCCATACCATTTCATGTACGCTCAATGATCCATTGTTAAATTCTTCAAATGGATGCTCTTTTTCAGTGATTTATTTCTTTGCGATCAAACATCCGTTATGAGTTATATCACTGGTTATGTTCTTCTTTGAATTCTGTTTGTTTAGTGTTAGTTCAACCCTTTCTTTTCGGTGTGTGGATTTTCTTTCCAGAAAATAAAATCTATTGGTTTATTTATTTTTTGGTGAGTTTTGGGTTTGGTCTTTAGCATGGAAATCCTGTATCAGGCATCCAGGCAAGTGATAATCCAAGAGGTTTTGCTTCAAAATATCAAGGGGAATTAGTTTGTGATTGTTCTCAAGTTCTATTTGATAAAGATTTTGCACAATTTCTATTAATAAGCTTACAACATATTTTTCTATATATTTGATGATCGTATTTTTGAATTGGAGATGTAATAAAGTGGATATGCTCTTTAGTACCTGTTTTTTATAAAATTCCTTTTGGAAACCACACTCTATATATACATTAAACTACAATGCACATTAGGGTTAGAAGTACTTTACAAATCTGAAAATTTCAACATGGCCATATAACTTTGTACTACATAAAGTAAATAATACAAAAAATGTCCTAAATAAATACAAAATGTTTTTGATATCATAATATTCTAATAAAAAATAATCACAATGATAATTTGAGTTAATGAATAAATAAACAATTTCTTCACTAACATACTTGAACTCACAAAGAGAGAGCAGCAGTAACTAAAATTTCTGGAAAAGAGTCTTATTCAAGCTTGAATAGTGGTGCGCATATCAAATGTGACCAAACAGAAATTTTTGAATTTTGGATGACGATTTTTTTAAAATAAATAGAAAAAAAAAGTTTTAGATGAGGTTGCTGGGGAGGATCCAACAGTGAGGGAGGGTTTAAGTTGTGCTTAATGCATGAATGAGAGAATTATGATTTGTCAAAATAAGTTTAGATCCCCACTGACAAAATTTGCTGGCTCCACCAATGTTAATATCTAAGGTTTTTTTTTCTTTTTTCTACATTGATCAATGCTATTTTTTATATCAAATGCCTTTTTGATGGCCTTTTTTTAAACTTTGTCTATAATTCGATGTGATTTGTATGCATTTGATATGTTTTTTGTAACCATTGTTAATGTATAAGATTTTTTTTTTTGGCTTCATTGATCAATGCTATTTTTTATATCAAATGCCTTTTTAATTCCTTTTTTTTAACGTTTTCTATAATTCGATGTGATGTGCATGCATTTGATATGTTTTTTGTAGTAAATAAATTGCTAACTAAGAAGTCTTGGATTTTTTTTGAGTTAATTATAATTGATCAGAATTACTAAGAGATCTTGAGTTTTTCGGATATTGGGTTTGATTGCTAACTTATACGTGTATTCAGTTGAATGGCTCGAAGCCTAAAATGTCCAAAAATAATAATAATTTCCAAAACAAAATGTGAAAATGGGCGCCATCTATAGTAGCGAGTAAGAGAACTTTGATACTTGAATAATCTATAAAACGCAGCTGAAGCCGTTTAGATCTTTTCCTCTACACGCCGACCTGAGGTAACATCCAGATAAGAAGTGTTACTCCTTCCAGTTATGTCGATTATAATTTTTTCTTCTTACAATGACACGCTTTGGATCAATAATTTTCTTTATTAATCTTTGTTTGTAGGTTGTAGATTTGTTCTTTGTTCCATTTACAATGCGACCTTTGGCAATTTTAATGTTCTTCTTTCTAACCTTTTTTTTCATCCATATTCAAGTTTTGTTCCTTAAGATTTCAGGTTAATGTTTTTTAGATACTTGGGTCGTATTCTTTAACCTCTACGAAAATGAGATTTGATAAATTACTCTTTAGTTGCTATGGTGATTTTCTTATGCTAGTTCAATCCAGAGTGCATTTATCCTTTGCTGCAAACTTATTTCACTTGATTGGAGATATATGAGTAACAAATCCAATACTTTTCAATCAAAAAGTTTTTTTTTTTAATAACATATTAAATTAAGAGAAAAAAAGCATTAGGATTAGAGAAACAATGATGTATGAAAATTTTAAACAAGCACATATGTAGATGCAGAAGCTTAAATTATAATATTGAGTTGAAGATGATTACAATGAAAATAATATCAGAAGGTTGACTGTTATGAATCGGTTGCAGAAGAAGTGTAAAGCAAAGACGAGTATGTGCACGTGCATTTGTTGAGTTTAATGTTTATTCCAATAATCTGATTTCTTCTAGATAACATTTGAATTAAGACTTCCATTTGAAGGTTAGCCATTCATGTTTATTTTATTTAATTCTTATTTTTTCTAATTCTTTAAGATGGTCATTGTTATTTACTCTAATTTGTTGTTAATTATTTTTTATTGCATGATTTTTATTTATCTATTCTGTTTTATGCTCTAAATTATTTCATCCCACTTGTGCACTTGTTTTCTATTCATATTTTTTTTCTTCATTTATTAAATATTAAAAATGACTTGTAGCATAATTTATGTAAAATCTTATTTATATTTGACTTTAAATCTGAGTATTGTTTGTTTTTCTTTATATTAAGTCTTTTACTGAGAATAATTAGTCATATATACACGAACTCCTCTTATTGTTAAGCTTACAATAATAGATTGAATTTTTTTCTTTAATTTTCTAAATTTGCAAATTATGATTTTTTTCTCTTCCAATGAACATCGTTGTTGAGTCATGTTCATTTTATTTATAACTTTTTAGTTGTTGTTTTTTTTGCAATTATTGATATCTATTAATATTGTTGACAATTTTTATACATATATTTTCTATAGAAGATCAAAGAAAAAAAGATTATGACAAGCAACGATATGCTAAACGGTCTACCGAGCAAAAACGAAAAAAAAAAAAATTCAAGCTAACAATATTGCTAAAAAAAAAAAGAAAGCAATTTTCTAATTTAGAAATTGCTTGTTTGCCATCATTGTCAAATTCTACAGGTTCATTTTTATCGAACAAAAATAATTAACATATATATTTCATAGTTCTAAATGTTTAATATATTTTATCTTTGAACAAACAGATATTGAAGTATCAAATATGAACGATGCTATTATAGATTATGAATCAAATATGTCAGAATTACATTTTCTCGAACACCGACGTTCATGCTTTTACTGTAATGCAAAGCTATTTCAATTCGAGCTGCCAACCTTTTGTTGTTACAATGGTGAAGTCCTACTTGCTCCGACAAAAGTTCATGAAAAACTTTATGAATTATTTACTTCCTGTTCATCTGATTCAAATGAATTCAGAAGTAAGATTAGAGCATATAACAGTATATTTGCATACACATCTTTCAGAGCTCATATAGATAAAAATTTATCAAATGCAAGACAATGGATCTACATATTTAGAGCTCAAGGACAAATTTATCATAGTTTACCTCCAATTACAAAAATCTCAAATGGTCCATTCTACTTCTATTATATATTTATGATACTGATGCTGAAACAAATAATCAATTGAATGTTTTTAAAGATTTAAATCTTTCAGAGGAATTAGTAAAGAAATTAATAAACATACTTTCTGGAAATTCGTACGTTCAATTCTTTAGATTTTTATGTAATAGAAGTATATTGGAAAACTTTCAAATACACATTAAATCTGATGTAAGAGTATATCAAAGAGTTTATAATGCTCCTAATATGTCACAAGTAACAACAATATAGATTGAAGGCAAGAGTATAGATTTCATTAAACGTGATATCATATTAACTTCATATTCAGGAACATACCGAAAGATCAAGCATTATTTTGGATGTTACGACCCTTTATTCTATTCCCAAATGAAGAGATTGGATGGCATCAAAATATAGATCGAACTTCCAAGTTTGAAAGAAGAAACAAACAAAATCTAGTTCAGATTATAATGTCCTCCCTAATAGAGGAAGAGTTATTTAACTAAGAAGAAAATGGTATGTTATTAAGAGTATTATATTAATATATAATATATATAATTATTTAAATATTAACTTTTTTTAAAATTTTGCAGAGATTAAGAAATCATAAAAAAAGAGTTTCATACAGAGAATATTATAGTTACAAGCTTCAAATTCGAAAAAAAGATAAATCAGTTATTCTGTATGTTGGGCGATCACTACATCAATATGTTGTTGATATGTATGTGAAGATTAAAACAAGTCGATCAGATTTTTTTAGTCAAAAACAATATACAATACGATCTGATTTGTATAAAGGGATTATCGATAGTGTAGCAGCTGGATAAACACTAAATAATAATACTGGACAAAAATTTATACTTCCACCATCATTCATTGGCGGACCTCATGATATAAGGTGAAGATATTTAGATGCAATGGCTCTATGTCAGTGCTTTGGAAAACCAGACTTATTCATAGCAATGATGTGTAATCCTGATTGGAAAGAAATTCAGAATGAGTTAAAGCCGAGTCAAATGGCACATGATAAACCTGACCTAACAACGCGTCTATTTAGGTCTAAATTACAATATTTAAAGGATCAATTATTCAAGAAATTTATTTTTGGATGTGTAGCTACTTATGTATATGTTATAGAATTTCAGAAAAAAAAGGGGCTTCCATGTGCCCATTTTTTAATTATCTTGAAGACTGCATTTAAGATAACAGTTCCAGTATAGTTTGATAGAATTATATCTACTGAATTATCATATCCTTCAAAATATAAAAGGCTACATGAATTGGTTGTTAAGAATATGATGCACGGTCCATGTGAAAACTTAAACAAAAATAATATACTTGTATGAAAAAAGGATTATGTAAAAATAAATATCCTAGATCTTTCTCAAGCTAAACTATAGTTGGGGATGACTCATATCCAATTTATCAGAGAAGAAATGATGGTCAACAAGTAAAAGTCAGAAATAATTATTTGGATAATCGTTAGGTTATTCCTTATAATCCATATTTATTATCTAGACATAATTTTCGTATAAATATTGAGATATGTTTCAGTATCAAAGTAGTGAAATATATTTATAAATATATTTACAAGGGGCATGATAAGATTTCAGTATCATTTTCACAAAAAAAAAAAGAACAACCTTTTGATGAGATTCAACAATATCAAAATGTCATATGAGTATCAGCAGCAGAAATATTATAGAGAATATTTAAATTTGACTTAAATGAGATGTAACTATCAGTGTGTAATTTACAACTACATTTAGAAGATCAACAATCCGTTTATTATAAAGACAATCAAAATTTGGTAGATATTTTAAAAAGCAATGCTGGAAAAAAATCTATGTTGACCGAGTTCTATCATCTTAATAAAATTAATTCAGATGCAAAGAAATACCTTTATAAAGAAATTCCTAAAAATATGCATAGGATAAAAAAAATGGAAGCAAAGACAAAGATATGATCAAATAGGTCGTATAAACACAACAAATCCATCAGACGGTGAAAGATATTATCTTAAAATCTTGTTAAATCATGAGTATGGATCAACATCATTATCTGATTTATTATAAGTTCATGGAATTCAATGTTCTATTTTTATAGAAGCTACATAGAAGCATGATCTCCTAAAAATAGATAATTATATATCAGATTGTTTATATAATACATCAAATTATCAAATGTCAAATGCACTACGATAATTATTTTCTATTTTTATTATTTTCTATGAGCCAACTAATGTTCTCCAATTATGAAATGATTACTACATAAATTTGTCTCACGACTATCAAACCAATAAAGAAATTTCTTCTAATGAATACATTACAAGAGCATTATTAGATATAAATATATTTCTCGAGAGAATGGGGAAGACTATTGATGATTTCAACTTACCAAAATTACCACCTATTGAAGAGGACTTTATTGATTATAATGATGAACTCCATAATAGAAAAATATTTGAAGAGCGACATGTTATTACTCCGGTTGAATATATGGTACACACTCTTAATATAGATCAAAAGAACGCGTACCAATGAATTATAAATCGTGTCGATAACAAACAGAATAGCATGTTTTTTATAGATGGTCCTGGAGGGACTGGTAAAACATATATTTATCGTGTAATGCTTACGACTTTAAGAAATAATGGGCACTTAGCGATTGCAACAGCAACATCGGGAGCAGTTGCATCAATATTGCCTGGAGATCAAATAGCCCACTCAAGATTTAAGATACCTATAAATTCAACAAAGACCAGTGTGTTCAATTAAAAAACAAAGTGGACTTGCTCAACTACTTAAAAAAGCAAGTATTTTAATTTGGGATGAGGCTCCTATGATTAAATGAATAGCTATTGAATCTTTGGATAAGACTTTGAAAGATATTATGAATAATTTTGTTTATTTTGGTGGTAAAGTGATTGTATTTAGAGGCGACTTCAGTTAAATATTGGTAGTGGTAAGACGTGCATCAAGATTATAGACTATTAACTATAGCATGGTTAAGTCAAACTTATGGTCATATATGAAAGTTTTCAGTTTAAGAGAGAATATGTGAGCTAGGACGGATTAATTATTTTATGATTTCATTCTTAGAATTGGAAATGAAGAAGAAGAGGAAACTGGAGATGGACTGGTGCATATTCCAGATGAGATGATAATAGATTATTTAGATGATCAGACTTTAGAAGATTTGTTAATAAATGTTATATTTCAATCCCAACATGAAAAATATACATCTTCACATCTATATCCATTTTCTCCATCTCGCCACCAAATGCAACTTCTCCCTTCCGAACGATAGTGACTACTCTTCTCCCTCTCGATAAATGTAGTAAGGAACCTCTCTCTTGCCAAAATCGTCAATGTATCTTTGCAAACTTCAAACTGGTGAGCAAAATTCTCTTAAATCTCCTTCAAAGCAGTTTCTTTTAGATGCTTAGATTTTTCATCCATTTCTAATTCACTCTTACTGCAAAGTTGTTCTTCTCATGTGAGTGCAGATCTCCCAATATGGCGGAGCCACTTGCTCCAGTGATTCCTTGAGAAAGCGTCGGGACAGGTAATTTAAAACATAAAATATCTACCTCTTGTTTTTTTTTTGTCACTTTTAAAATTTTTAAAAATCTACTCATGTGAATGTATTCATGTTGCTATTACTTGCTTGGCATAGGCTATTAAGATTTTGTTGTCACCATGAATTTCAAAAGTTTCTTATTTCTGGAACCATTGAAATCCCCAAAAATCTCAATGAGTTTAAATGTCATTCAAATAAAAAAGTCAATTGCAACTCTTTTAGACTTTTTTTTTAATATGAAAAACTTCTTCGCCACTGTGCCACGATTGAAAACCTTGTTGTCTTTCCCCTTGCAAGTGTGGCCCAAACATGTATTGTCTTTCCACTATCCACAAATATTAACCTCATTTAATCTATATTTTCAAAGTTGAAATTGATATCAAGTTTACTACTTGCAAAAACCATATATTGTATTGTAATAATGAACTGTTATTAATATTGAATTTTTTTGATTGGGTGAAATTGCATTGTTTATTATTTTTTAAAAAATTTATGCTTGGTAGCTATAATTTTTGATATCATGTGGTGATGTTTGTATTCTGAATTTTTTGGTTCTCTGAATTAACCTTTTAAACATATTGATGTTGTATTAGATCAGTGGGGTCACAATCGGAGATGTGCAACATTAATATATAACATTTGTTAAAGATCACACTTCCTTTCAAAGATAACTCAATTGATGACCCAATAAGGCCATATTGAGGTGAACTTAATTTTGTTAATCTCAAACATATAGTGGAAAAGTTCTTATATTTGTTTGTATTTTTTAAAGATATTCAAGGTAAATTCATAAACCTATACAACAAACCTACCACCAAAACTATGACTGCTTAGTTAGGCGAATGCAGACTCGAACTATTACCATCAAAACCACTTGGCCTAAAGGCCGACTTCTTTGTTGCCACCTAAAGCTAGTCATTGAGTCGTTTTAAGTGCTTTGGGCCACTCCATGCTCCAGGAAACCCACTGTCAAATTTATTATGTTAATTTTTTTATTTATTATTAATGTTTAAAATTTTATTAATGTGCAATTAAAAAAACTTATAACTTTCAAGGATATCCTTTTGCAACTTTGATTTCAAGATTAAGTTTTGTATCATGTACTTTTTTATAATACCAAAAATATTATTTTTATGATTACTGTTTCTCTTAACATACATTGGATATATTTTCTTTTTGTTGTTTGTGTGTACTAATATTTTAGGAAAATCATACTCCAAACTGTCGAAGACTTCAAGGCAGAGTAGACTAGGGTTTCATGTAATGAAGTTTGTAAATTTTCTTTTTCTTGAGTCTAAGAGAGTATGATAGTAATTGGGTAACCGTGCACACACACACTGGGGGAGTGAGTCAAAATTTTAAATTTTAAAATTAATCGTATTATACTATTTAAAATAGTACTAGACAATTTGTCATCATAGTTCCTTCAAAATGAAGTTAATCAAATCATGCATGTAATTTTTTCGTACTATTCGTACTGTACGATGTTGGATTCGTACAAATGATTCATAGATTACAAAATGGGTGCATACCAATTCATCACAAATGATCTCATCAATTTTTTAATTGATTGTATTGTACGATATTGGGTTCGTACAAACGACACATAGAGTATGAAATGAGTGAGTACCAGTTCATCCCAAACTATTTCGTTAATTTTTGAACTTATCGTATTGTATGATGCTGAGATCATACATATGACTGACATAGTACAAAATGGGGTCGTCCACGTTCGCACCAAATGAAGCATTGATTTGTTTAAACAGTTCGTATTGTACGATGTATGGTTCGTACAAACGACTCAGTATATGAAATGGGTTCGTATATCATCATACCAGACTAACTTGTTCAGTTTTAAATTGTTCGTATAGTACGATGTCAGTTCGTACAAACGATTGACAGAGTGTGAAATTAGGTTTGTATAGGATCGTATATGGCTTTTTGAAGTGTTCGTACAGATGATCCTCGATCGTACCATACGATCTGAGTACGTTCAAGTTGAAATTTTCAATTTTTTGGATTTTTTTTTTTTGTCTTTCATATATAAGTGTCCTTAAAACTGAAACTCGACAATCTTGCTGTGAATTTCTCTTAAGAGTGGATAAGGAGAGTATTTGGAAGAGAATTTTAGAAGTGAAAAGTGAGAGATCTTTTGGGAGAAAATTGTGAGGGGATTCACAAGGTTGCCCAAAGGTAAGGATATCTTATTTATTCTTCAAGATTCTCCCTACTTCCTTGAAGGCTCTTGATAGAAGAATTTCAAAGAAGATCATGGTAATCTGTCGTCACCACGAGGGTGAGAAAAGACGTTGGTACTCTGCCGTCACCAGGAGCGTGAGAAAGGACGTCGGTACTCTGCCGTCTCCAGGAGGGTGAGAAAGGACGTCGGTACTTTACAGTACCGGGTTGGTAGAATAGAGATTTTGTAAGGGCTTCTCCGCCTAGCTGTAGGGGCAAAATGAGAGTCACTTTGATTTAGTGCAATACCTGAAGAAGAAGTCTTCAAAGAGTGGACGTAAGTCTAGTGCTGAGTGGCCATCTTGTGGTTTTGTAAGGGTTTCCCCTATTTTATTTACTAGTCTATTTTAAAAGGGGCTTAAATTTCCTTCCTCATCAAATTTTGGCCATCCATTTAATGTTTTCTTAAATTATCTTGTCCTTTAATTGTATTTTAATTAATAAATAAAAAAATAATACTTATAAAATTTAATGCCCTTACTCCTCATATTAAATTAATTTTAATTCTTGGCAACGCTTCAATTTTCATCTGTTTCATCTAACGTAATATATCTTATTAATATTGCTCTTATTATATCTTGATTCTTCTCCAGTATTTTTATTGGACGCTTTGCCTTCTATAGATTTATTTAATGCCTTTGCTTTAACATTCATATGGAATGCAAGCTTTTCTTATAATTCATTTCCTTTCCCTTTCTTGTTATTTGACGCTTTGACTTCTTATATATTCATTTGATGTCTTATAAAATATATTGCCACCAAACTCAAAAAATTATTGGTTTCGTTTCATGTTATTTGCTTTCTAAAATGACGTTAAAGCTGTAAAGCGTTGCTTTAAAATGGAATTTAATATTTACAATTAATTATAATTTAATTTTAAGCATCCCTTATAAATTCCTATGTCGTTATTCATAATTAAATAACATAAGATAATAGAAATATACGGAATTTACATATATAACTGCAAAAAAATACATATTATGTTAAACTCCTATTAAAAAAAAATAAATTTTAAATATATATATGCGTGTATATATTGATTTCATAAATGAAACATTCTAAATCAAATTGAGTGAAAACCCTTCTTAACATGTCCTGTGTCTGTGGCAAATGATTTGTTATTGTACTGTAAAAAATCCATCCCGAAAAATTTAAGAATTTGATTTCATTCTCATTTTTTTTTCTCTCTAATAATTATTTGTCATTCTATTTTTCATGTATATCACAAGCCTTATTTTTCATTAAAAAAAAAAATCTTCAAATTGATATGTCTCATCACCACTACTACATTTCTTTGATTTCGACTATGTCAGGCCATCTCAACTTGTCCCAGCAATATGAATATTATGAGATGAGGTACAACTTTGGTGGAAAGTACATATGGAGATGCAATCATGCAATGGAGACGCATCTTCTTCTTCTCAAATAGGGAGATGTGTAGAATTGCAAATTATTGCAGGATTTCAATCTTAATATGAGTAATGCATCGAAATACCAAAATATAAAATAAGTAAAATTAAGTGCCTTGCTCATTTTCATAAATGATGTCAATATTACACAAGTTCCATATATCTCAGTAATGCATCGGCATCTTTTTGATATTTTATCTTTTATGTCTGACCATAAATATGATTTTACCAAGCTATAGTTAATCATTTCCAATCTAGATGCACGTTTTACAACTGGTAATACTTGTCAAAAATCACCTCCAAAATACAACAAATTTACCACCAAAGTACTTGAAGTTGTTCATAATATCTCTCAAAGTTCTATCTAAAGATTATATTGTTGTACGTTTGACTATAGGCGCTTTGTCCCAAATTATAATACTTGATTTAATCAGTACCTGAGCAAGGCCACTTTGTTTAGTAATTGCACACATGCTGCATTCCGTCGAATTTGTAGGAATTTTAAACCTTGAATGAGTTGTTCGACCACCAAGCAGGATTGATACTGCTACTAATGTAGCCGTTGCTAATGTTATATGACCATAACTTCTTAAAGTTACAAGTATAGTACGATATAAGTATATTTTTCTTGTACCTCCAGGACCATCAATAAAAAACATGTCATTTTGCTTTTTATTGACACGATTGATAATTTCATCATAGGCATTCCTCTGATCAACATTGAGGCAATTAATACTATCAATATCTTCAATAATAGTAATCACATTTAGCTCTTCTATTATTTCTTTATTATAGAGATTGTCATGAATTTCAGTAGAGTCCATTTCTAAACTTGGCATTTTTTTGCAAATCAAATTCATCAAGGGAATTTCCCATTCTTTCAAGATGTAGTTTGATATCTGATAATGTTTTTATCATGCATTCTTCATCATGCATTCTTCATCAGTAATCAAACTATTCTTTTGGTAATTATGAGATAAATCTTTGTAGTAGTCAATCCACAACTGAAGAAAATTAGTTAGCTCATAGTAAATAAGAATAACAATAAATAACTTTCTGAATGCATATGGTATTTGATAAATAACACTCTGATATATAATTATACATTTCTTACCAACCATATGTTTCTCTGTAGCTTCTTTAAATGTTAAACATTGTATTTCATCATGTAATAAATCAAAAAATGATATAGGTCCATATACATGATTTAGCAAAATTCCAAATAATATCTTTCACTTCGATTGGATTTGTTGTGTTAATATATATGACCTATTTGCTTGTATTTTTGTCTTCTTTTTCATTTTTTTATTTTATCCCACACATATTTTCTGTAACGATGATTTCTTGCCTCTAAATCTATTTTGTTAAGATTGAAGAACTCTATCAACATTTTTTTTTCGATATTTGTTTTTAATATGTCCAATAAATTTTGATTGTCTTTGTAGTAAATTGTTTGTTTCTCCTTTAAATGTAATTGTAAGTTGCATAATAATGGATACATCTCATTTAAATCAAATTCAAATATTCTCCATAATACTTCTGATGCATATACCCATCTTCCATCTTGATAATTTTGAATCTCATCAAAATTATTATATGCATTCTATTGCGAAAATGATACTTAAATTTTGTCATGCCCTTTGTAGATGTATTTGTAAATGTATTTCACTTCCTTCATACTCGAACATATCTCAACATTTATAACAATTATATCTAGTCTATATAATAAATATGGGTTATAAGGAACTACGCAACGATTATCTAAAATATAATTTCTCACTTTTACTTGTTAACTATCATTTTTTTACAATAAATTGAATATGAGTCCTTACCAATTACTGTCTGAGATGAGAAAAATATATGATATTTATTCTTGCATAATCCTTTCTTTATACAAGGATTATTTTTGTTTAATGTTCTGCATGACCATGCATCATATGCTTTACAAATAATTCATGCAATCATTTAAACTTCGATGGATCCAACAATTCTGCAGACACAATTCTATCAAATTGCATTGGAGTTGATATCTTAAATCCAGTCTTCAAAATAAGTAAGAAATGTGCATGTGGAATGACTCTTTTTTTAAAATTTTATAACATATTCATGAGCAGTCACACCTCCAAAAAATAGATTTTAATTTTTAAAATAATTGGTCCTTGAAATCTTGTAATTTAACCCTGCAAATAAGTGTAGTTAAGTCTGACCTATCATGTGTAGATTGCCCTGACTTCAACTTATTCTAAATTTCTTGCCAATCAGGATTGCATGTAATTATTATGAACAAATCAGGTTTTTCAAAATGTTGGATAAGATCCATTGCGTCCAAATATCTATGTCTCATATCACAAGGTCCCCCAATAAATGTGGGTGGAAGTATAATTTTTTGACTGACATTATTGCTTAATGTTTCACCAACTGCCACACTACAATAATTCATTTGTATAATTCTGATCTAATTGTATATTGATTTTTTCTATAAAAATCCAATCGACTTGTTTCAATCTTCACATACAAGCCAACAACATATTGATGCAATAATCTACCAACACATAAAATAATTGATTTAGTATGTTCTCGAATTTGAAGGTTGTAACTATAATATTCTCTACATGAAATCCTTTCTTTTGATGACTTTTGAATGCCTGTAAAATTCAAAAAAAAAAATTTAACATTTGGTAATATAATATAATTGGAAAAAAAATTTATTAAATAATATAATAATTTACCATGTTCTTCTTGGATGAATAACTCTTCCTCTATTGCAGGCCGAGCCATTATTTGGATAAGCACATAATCATTACTTCTTTGAAATTTAGAAGTTTGATTGATATTTTGATGTCATCCAACTTCTCCATTTGGGAATAGAATAAGATATTGTAAATTATCATAACATCCAAAATAATGTTTGATCTTTCAATATATGCAAGAATGTGAAGTCAAAATGATACCAAGC
This sequence comes from Dendrobium catenatum, assembly GCF_001605985.2. Lineage (NCBI taxonomy): Eukaryota > Viridiplantae > Streptophyta > Magnoliopsida > Asparagales > Orchidaceae > Dendrobium > Dendrobium catenatum. The sequence continues at coordinate 194,254 of NW_021318661.1, forward strand.
TCTACTACACCTATTGTATTATTTCTTCCAATCCAATATTGCTTCTACTTATGACATAGTATGAGAATTATAAACTCTCTGATCTAATAATACAGTAGATGTAATGCTTATTTCAAAATTTTCCAATAATTCTCTATTATTCAAAGACCTGGAGAATTGTGCATAAGGATTTTCAGAAAGTATATCCATTAATTTTTTATCAATTCTGTCTAAAAGTTCAAGTTTCAATAAACATCATTCCTATTATTTCTTTAGCATCAGTATCATATATATAAATATATATATATATATATATATAATATATATTATATAATATATATATATAATAGTATATGTGTGTGTGAATTATAACATGGGCCATTTAATCTTTTACAATCGGTGAGACTATGATAAATTTATCTATGAGCTCTAAGTGTGAAATCTCTTATCTTGAATTTGCTAAATCTTTATCAATAGAGCTCCAAAAAATGTGAATGTTAATATACATTTATCCCCTGATCTCAGCTTTAAATTCTTTCGATTCAAGTGAAGCTGATGTGAATAATTCAAAAAGTTGCTAAGGGACATTGTTGTTAAGCAAAATCATTCCATGTATAACAGCAAAATGTTGGTGGTTCATAATGGAATTCCTTTGCATTGATAATAGAACATATATGTGGTCCTAAAGAACATGCATTTTTTGACATAATTAATCATATTCTATAAACATCTTTCATATTTGAAACTTCAGAATCTATTTTTTAAAAAAAAATTATACTTTTAAATTAAATATCTAGAAATATATATATATAATATATATAAATATAATATATAATATATATATATATATATATATTATATATATATATATTTATTATTAATTACAAGAAACTACCTGTTGAATGCGATGATGATGGCAAACATGTAATTTAAAGATATGAAAATGCTTTCTTCTTTTCTAGCAAGAATTATGGCTTCGTTTTTCCTTTTCTTTCCTCAGCAGACATTTTAGCATATTATCCCTATCATATTCTATTTGTCTTTGCCTTTTCATGTCTAATATATCTATAAAATTATAAACAATGTAATTATAGAAATTAAACAGGATAAAATTAATAAATTTGAAATATATGATCGACACTTTAAAAAATTACCAGATAAATAGATGCAATTAGATAAATAATCAATATTATTTGTATATTTGAAAATATGTTATCGATATACAATATTTTATGTTATTATAATTTAATAAGAAATGCTGGAGTTGATTGAGAGATTATTTCAAGATTTATTGAATGATTTATTTAATAGCATGAGAAATTAAATATTGTTTAGTACAATTTCAATATATGAAGTGTCAAATCATGTTTTACTACAATTTCAAAATATTGAAGTGTTAGATCATTACATATTCTTTTTAACTGGTAAAGAATTTCAAGGAGAATGATAAAAATTATTAAAAAAATGCCAATAATAAGTTAGACACAAATTACGTGAGAATTTAATGTCATGAAAATAAATGTGGATAAAAACTAATGTAACAACAACAACGATAACAACATCAAGCCTTTATCCACTATGTGGGTCGGCTACATGAATCTTTTTTTCTCCATTGTGTCCTATTAAAGGTCAAGTTCTCGTTAAAATTATAAAAAAGACATTCCTAATATTTTTAACCAAGTCTTTATAGTCTACCTCTACCTCTAATATAAGTCAAATCTAATATCTTTACTTTCCTAACCGGGTCATTGGAAGGCCGCCGTTTTATGTGACCAAATCATCTAAGGCGACTCTCTCTAATCTTATCTTCTACAAGCTACTCCAAACTTTTCACATATATACTCATATTTCGTATTCTATCTCTAAGGTAAAGCCACTCATCCACCTAAGCATCCTCGTCTCTGCCACACTTAACTTAGTATTATGCTTCTCTTTTAATAGCCAACATTCAGGCACTATAAAGTATTGCAGCCTCACTACCATCTATATAGAATTTTCCCTTCAGTTTGAGGGGTACTTTTCTATCACACAATAAACCCAATATATTCCTCCACTTCAACCATCCAACTTGAATTCTGCTGATAATATCCCCATCTATTTTACCATCACTCTGAACAATAGATCCAAGATATCTAAAACGTGTACTCTTATTAATGACTTGATCGCCCAAAGTCACAATCCCCTCACTAGGTCTATACTACTAAAATTACACTCTTATAATTCCGTTTTAGATCTACAACAACAAACAACAACATCAAGCCTTTATCCCACTACGTGGGGTCGGCTACATGAATTCTTTTCTCCAAATATTACTTAGGGGCAAATGTTAGATCTACTCAACGAAAATCTTTAGTCTCTAATGTTGACCTCCATAATTCAAGTTTACACTCTAGTCTTATCAACAAGAAGAATATCATAAGCAAAAAGCATACACCAAGGTACATCCTCTTGCAAATGTCCAGTGAGAACATCCATGACTAAAGCAAAAAGATATGGGCTTAAGGCTGATCCTTGATGTAACCCAACCGAAATAGGGAAATACTTAGTCAATCCATCTTGTGTTTGAACACAAGTAATAGCTCCTGCATACATATCTTTAATGATTTGAATATAAGCATTATTGACTCCTTTCTTTTCAAGAACTCTCCATAGCACTTCTTTTGGTACTTTATCATATGCTTTTTCTAAATCAATAAATATCATATGTATATCATCCTTATTTTCTCTATATTTCTCCATCAAACCTCTTAATAAATGTATGGCTTCCATAGTCGACCTACCCGGTATGAATCCAAATTGATTTTGAGAAACATTAGTATCACGCCGCAACCTATGCTTCATAACTCGCTCCCATATTTTTAAAGTATGACACATTAACTATAAATAATAATATTATAGAATATTGAAAGCATAATTTCATAAAATTTATAATTTTTTATAAAATAAAATAATGAAAGGCAAGAAGTAGATGATAAATAAGCAGGAACAATCATAGCCTCAATATGTTAGATGTAGACGATTTATGAAAATAATCCTAAAAAGAAAGTGAAATATTTGTTATGGGAAAAAAATTATAGAATAAAGTAGTACATGAATTTGTTTAAATATATCCAATGCTAAAAAGATGCATATATAAATTATAGAGGAGATAACTAATTTGATACAAAAATAATAATTTGAAACCATCTAGATAAACAAGGCCGAAAATTAGCTTCTCATCACATAAAGAATAGAGAAAGCAAAAGTAAGAGATTGCTTCAAGAGGAAAACAAGATTGAATTGAAAATTTCTAATTTGAACAAAAGAAATATTTGATTTAATGTAAACTCATCGTAGATAATAAAATATACAAAAGCTATTAAAATAGATAAATTCATTACCTAATCTTTGAAGACGAAAGAGTAGAGAGCCTGAAACAAAATGCAAACCACAAAGATATAAGGGAAAACTGGTGAGAATAGTTTAAACAATTATATATGATGGAGAGGGAAGAAACTGAAGATGTATTTTGGTATACAGAGCAGATTTTTTTGCGCTGTGTTTCATTTTTTGTATATGTAGATACATGTGGTTTGAACAAATAATATAGCATCGCATAGCATTTATCAACAAACAAAATTACACTAAATAAATAATAAAAATAGATTCATGATAATAGAGAGAATAGTACATTTAACAACAAGATGATTCAATTGAGCTCAATGAATCAATATACATGAACTTGACTACAAGTATGGAACTCGACCACATATAGTACTCTTCCCGAAAATGAATTAATGAAATTCATTTTATGAACCGCTTGCATGAACTATTAGTTCGTTATATGGAACTATTTAATAATTGATTGGTTTTAGTATAAACATCAACGATTTAAGTGAATAATGACTTTTGGGGCTGTCACTATCGTGTGGTACAAACGACATGATGCAAACCAATCCAAATATTTCCATAAATAAGTATATAGTCCCATCATATCATTCTATTTAGTTTGCTCAATGATTTAGCCTTGAGCAAAACATCAAACAGTGGAGGTAAATGCCTATTTTTTACACAGTGCAAGCATAATTACCCTCTTTTAGATAAGTATTAGTTCTATATACCCTCGGTTAGAATCCCTTACCCGATATGTTATATCAAAGATATTAAATTATATATATATAAATATTAAATACAATATTTAGTTCTATTGCTTCAGACGTCTTTGAACCATAAGATTAACAACTGGAGGTAAAGGAAAGAATTCTGCCACTCGTTGAAAATATCAGAAATTTGAAGCAATGCGCCAATGATGAAAATCCATTATATAGAATTCATAAATTTCATTTGTTTCACTTTTGCCAACTGCACCAAGGTGTCCAAATCCTAACAGGATAAAGGCTAATGTAATACCTTCCTTTTTAAGAAATGTAGAGTAAGTTTATATGTGAGATTGTAAGAGTTCAAAACATGTCATAGAAAAAACAAACAAAGATAATCAATTTTTTTTTTTAATAAAAATAAAAAATCGCTTTCGAATGGCCTCAAACAATCCAATAAATATTTGTTTTTGTATTTAGATCAACCATGCATCAGTTTTGAGTGCTCAGTTAGCTAGAAAACCAGATTAGCAGATAATATAAAGTTTGAATATCAATTAAATTACTCCAGTATGTTTTTCAAATATCTACTCTTACTTTTAAACTCTAAATATAAATACATGGCACGCATAACATGAAACCAAACTATGGTACAAGTACAACAAATATGATGCCTGTATCATGCAGAAATGAATTAGATTCAAAGAAGCAGTAAAATTTAAAAATTTTGCCCCAAAAGGGAAGGAAGCTGCAGAAAATGCAAGACCATACAAGTATACACAGCGGATAGTTTCTCAAATATCTACATAAATGTGCTCAACATTTTATTTATATAGAAGTTTTTGTATCTGACAAGATTACTACCATCTTCTTTAAAAACACAAGCTTACATGTTTCAGGGGTAATGTGCCTTCTCATGCAATCACACATCATAATATCATTTTCCAACATAAGTATCCATTAGCACTAAAGTTTTACCTAACTTTAGCATTAGGTAAACTATAACTTTAGTGTTAGGTAAACTATAACTTTAGCTTCAGGTAAACTATAACTTTAGTGTTACATAACTTTAATTAAAAAATGAGCTTACGCTAAACTATAACTAAATACTTTTCTTAGTTTGATGTCAACTTACATTAATTTACTCTTTTTCATCAGTTTAACTGCTCAATTATAGAGGAATTAAGTTAATGTGTCATACTTTAAAACTATGGAAGCGAGTTATGGAGCATAGGTTGTGACGTGAAACTAATGTTTCTCAAAATCAATTTGGATTCATGCCGGATAAGTCGACTATGGAAGCTATACATTTATTAAGAGGTTTGATGGAGAAATATAGAGAAAAAATGAGGATCTACATATGATATTTATTGATTTAGAAAAAAGCATATGATAAAGTTCCAAGAGAAGTCCTATGAAGAGTTCTTGAAAAGAAAGGAGTTAATAACGCTTATATTCAAATCATTAAAGAGATGTATGCCGGAGCTATCACTTATGTTCAAACACAAGGTGGTTTGGCCAAGTATTTCCCTATTTCGGTTGGGTTACACCAAGGATCAGCCTTATGCCCATATCTTTTTGCTTAGTCATGGATGTTCTCACTAGACATTTGCAAGAGGATGTACCTTGGTAATTTTATAGTATGGACTATGAAAATTACCACCCATCCCTTTTTATTATATAAGCGATTATGAGGAAAATCTTAGAAGGCAATTTTTATATTAGATATGATACTACCAATAGAGTTTGCCCTAAATGAAGATTTTATGGCCTAAAATTACCACACCTTCTTTTTCAAGGAATAATGGTTGAATACTCACAAAATCCTGATTGCATAATGTTAATGGTATATTCCCCTATTACCAACTATATATTTAGGATATTTGAGGAATATGAAGCATGAGGTGATGAATGAAGTCTATTGTAATCAACAAAAGAATATAATTATTTTGTCAGACAATTTTAAGAAACATAATTCAAACAAAAAAATATTCACTTCTAAAGATGAACTTAATAAACGATTTACGTCGTAAAATTAACTACCTAAATTTGAAGCCGAAATAGTGTCCACATTCACAAATTCGCTGAAGTAGAAATAGCAGAGATCCAAAAACGAAACCCAAATCACAGAAGCGCTAAAGGGAGAACATGTGAGAATAATTTTACCAATTATATAAGGGAGAAAGAGAACATGCGACAGTCATCTTACGGGCACCGAACGGTCGAAGGTGGAAACGTTTCGACGGTTTAATAAATCTTTATGCATCCAAATAGTGAAAAAACGTTGAAGAATTACAGGAGACCGAATTAATTGGAGAATGGATCCTGAAACATTTAAAAAGTTGAAAACACGAAAATAAAATTGCGGGTGATTAAATGCCGGGAGAAACTAACGTTAAAGAAATTTAGGCCAAGAAACCTACCGGAGGAGATGACGACGAGCGGAGGCAGTTAGACGTTGAAGAATTTCAGAAGACCGAATTAATTGGAGAAAATATCCTGAAACATTTAGGAAGTAGAAACACTTTAATAAAAATACGGGTGATTAATTGCTGGGAAGAACAAACATGAAGCAGTTTAAGAGACTGAAACATTTGGAGAGAAACCTACCATACGGAGAGTGGAGTCAGCTAGGGCAAGCAGAAGAGTATGGAGGATGGGTCGAAGATGAAGAGGCAAAGGCGATATTAGGATAGGTTTAGACTTGCATGAATAGCTTTGAATTAATAAAACATTCATAAGAATTAATAAGTGAAACGGAAATTAGGGATGGTAAAACGTGCAGAAAATTTAAAATTTATTTAGAATAGTTTCGGAGCAATTTGAAACTACTATCTTAAGTTAAATAGCTTTGAATTAATAAAACATTTATAAGAATTAATAAATTAAATAAGTGAAACGGAACTTAGGGAATCTCGAGGGATGGTAAATTAAATGAGCTTCATATATATAAAGAGAAATTTGTTGACTTGTTAATTATTTATAATAGAATTGAAAGCTAAGATAATTTAAGAAATAATTTTCTGATATAATATGCAAAATTAAATTTGTATTAAAAATGAGAATTTTTTCTTATGAAAATAAAAGTGATGGATACTCTATATTATTGAGATATGTGAGAAACATGTGTAATATTGACATCATTTATGAAAATGAGCAAGACACTTAAATTTACTTATTTTATCTTTTGGTATGTCGATACATTACTCATATTAAGATTGAAATCCTGCAATGATTTTCAATGGCACCTACATATCTCCCTATTTGAGAATAAGAAGATGCCTTCTCCAATGCATGATTGCATCTCCCTATGTACTTTCCAACAAAGTTGTATCTCATCTCATAACATTCAGATTGTTGGGACAAGTTGAGATGGCCCGACATAGCCGAAATCAAAGAACTATAGTAGTGGTGATGAGACATGTCAATCCGAAGACTTTTTTTATGAAAACATAAGGCTTGTGATATACATGAAAAATAGAATGAAAAAAATTTATTAGAGATTAAATTTGGACGGACTATTTACAGTACAATAACAAATCATTTGCCACAGACGTAGGATGTGTTAAGAAGAGTTTTCACTCAATTTGAATTAGAACGTTTCATCTATGAACTCAATACACACACACAGATATATATATATATTAAAATTTATTTTTTTTCTTAATAGTTTAACATAATAATATGTATTTTTTTTTAGTTATAATATGTAACTTCAATTATAATTTCTACTATCTTACGTCATTTAATTATGAGTAATGACATAGGAATTATAAGCGATAACTTAAAATTAAATTATAATAAATTGTAAATATTAAATTCAAATTTAAAGTACTGCTTTACAACTTTAACGTTATTTTATAAAGCAAATAACATGAAGCATAACCAATAATTTTTTGAGTTTCTAAGCAATAAATTTTATAAGGCATCAAATGAATATATAAGAAGTCAATGCGTCAAATAACAAGATAGGAAATGGAAACAAATTATAAGAAAAGCTTGCATTCCATATGAAGGTTAAAGCAAAGGCATTAAATAAATCTATAGAAGACAAAGCGTCCAATAAAAGCAGTGGAGAAGAACCAAGATATAATAAGAGTAATATTAATAAGACTAGTATAAATACTCGTGCGTAAAGTGCACGTAGCTAAAAATGAATATAGATTAATGTAGTCATGCCATCAAATAAGCAAATAAAAGATGTACTAATCTCATCAAAATTTTCAATGACGAGCAATAAGTGAAAATTAAGGTTTTGAAAACCGGACGAGACAACGAGCCGGAAGAAGGAGAGGTTCTCGGTACGACCGGTCGGACCGGTCAAACCGGATGACGTAATAAATAACAATATTATTAAAAATTATAAAATAAATGAGAAATTTTCCACTAATACCTTCACTCAAAATTTCATTTTCATATCAAACTAATCAAAAAACCTAAATGTGACATCACTTAAGTTTATAAAATATAAACAATTAAAACTATGAAGCTAACACAATGCTCTAATGTTCCATTTTCAAACCTCATACATAAGCAATATATTTTAAACTAAATGCAAATAAACATAATAACATATGTAATCAAACATTTACCCCTTCCTCCCTATTACCCTTGCATCAAAGTGAACTGTAACTTAGCAAATATAGAATAGCGTTTAAAATAAATAGTTATTATTAAAGCAGTTTCACCATTTCAAGTTACTATAATAAAAACCTTTCGTATGTTGATATATACAGTAGCTAAAGCAGCAATGATATGAGTAAGAGAGAAGAAGCAGAGAAAAACAGAGACTACTGTATTCGAAACTTCATGGATAAAAATAACTATATATATATATAAGCAGAGAACAGAAATTACAAAAATACCAAACGGTTTGTTTAAAAAGCTGTTGTTTAGATTAAATCAAGGGGAAAGTGAATCATGAGATTCATGACCACTTGAAGAGAACGGCTGTACAACAGAGAAGTGGAGATTAAACTTGAAATGGTGAAACAGCTTTAATAGTTATATATATATATATACAAAGGAGCACATACCTAGAAGCTGTTGAGCAGTCGCGGGTTTCGTTAAGCTTCAATTGATGGAGCCCCGACAATGGAGCCACTGACCTCATCTCCTCCATTGCTGATCCCGCGGAACCCTCTGCATCCTTAGCAAAAAAATTGCAATTTTTTCATCAAACAAACATCCCAAAGGCCTTGAACTCAAACAGAAAGAAAAAAAACTTTCAAGACAAAACCTAAAAATTTAGGGTTTCTAAAAAACTTACATCCCACAATTTTTAAGAAGAGAGAAGTGGGGATTGAGATGCGAGAGAGGAATTCTATATTCGTTTCATTTCGTTAGAGAGATAAGCTCGTGGACATCGCCAACAAAGAGTACGTCGAGAGGTTGGGTCAGGTGACCGGAGGCGGAAAATAAGTTCGGACATCCAATAAAAATTTGCCGCGTCACCTTGCGCTTTTTGACTTGCGCTTTAGTTGCGCTTTGGTTGAGCTTTAGTTGCGCTTTAGTTGCGCTTTGGTTGCGCTTTAGTTGCGCTTTTTGACTTGCGCTTTAGTTGCGCTATACCTGCGCTATACCTGCGCTTTACTTGCGCTAATTTTAAAATAATATTTTATTAATATCCGGACCTATCTCTGCGTTCGGTCACCTGACCCAATAATTTGCCCATAATTGAAAGGGGACTACTCGGATATTCACGCGAACGAAGTGGATACGGAGGGGAATAGGAACCGATGCTCAAAGCGTGTTATTTGAACCGGGCGGGGTTCTTTAAAGTCTGCCCCGGTTTTCGGTTACCGGTCCAACTGCCATTTTATTTGGTTTTTGCTGGTTTTATTCAAGAGCTGTTCTAAGAGAGAACCGAATCGGCCGACCAACTGGTTCACAGCCTAAAAAAAACCTGAAAGTTGAAAGAAAGATCCTGAAATTCGAAAGAAATCTCACAAGCAGTTATTATCCTATCCTTGGGTGTGATAGCTATTTGCACTCAACGAATGCTGGGGTGTAATCGTTATTTGAACTCATTGAGATGATAGCATCAACAAAGATGGTGAGGCTTCTTGAAAGATGTGGCACCTAGTTTATGAATAAATAAGTTGACACAATAAAATTGGTAAATATTATTTAAACCAAAAACTTTTTGCAATAATTCAAACAAAAATCTAGTTATCACAATTTGAAATTAGATTGAAAAAGTTGTAATCAAAATTAAAAAAAAAAACTAAAAACTAAAACAAAGATCTCAAAATGAAATTGAAAAAGAAGCATGGTTTAAAATTGCGCAATAAGAGGCGCGCCTCAGCGCAATTTAGCCCATTTAAGCCTCAAAGCCTACGTAATGAGTTCAGGATTTGAGGTGTACGCCTCAAGTTCACTGAGACGAGCCTCTGAAGCTCGCCTCAAGGCGCACCTCGCCTCATGGTTGAGAGGCGTCCGCCTCTAAAAATAAAAAAAAAAAAAAACTAACCTAATATATATTTGTTTAGTTCGGACCCCCCAACCCACGCACGGTCTTCCGTCATTTCCCGAAAACAGCTTTTCTCCCATTTTCTTCGAGCGACCTTTTTCCCTCCTCATTCGACGTCGGCTTCCTTCCACCGTGAGTTGCTCTTTACCTATTGCTTGGAGTTATCTTCTACCGTGAGTTAGGTTGGAGTCTCCTTTGACCAACCGCTAAAAGCTCTTCTTCTTCGTGGTTCAATCTATCACCTTATTTTGAAATACAATATCAATATGTTCTGCCATAAGGACCTCCATAATCTGCTGAGTAAGATTTCATAATCAGTCTGTCTGCTCCGTACCGCTTGGTATCGCTCGATATCGCTAGGTACATGCTCGGTACCACTCGATATAATAATGTTCGGTACCGAGCAGGTGCATGCACGGTACCGAGCAGGTGCATGCACGGTACCGAGCAGGTGCATGCACGGTACCGAGCAGGTGCATGCACGATACCGAGCAGTACATGGTATCGATAGGTACATGCTCGATACTACTAGGTACATGCTCGATACCGCTCGATACATGCTTGGTACCGCTCGGTATCTTTTCATACAAACAACTTATGAACTTTAAAAACAAGCAGAACTTCAAAATTACTCTTATAATAAAAATTTGTTTCGAGGGCGCTGACCCCAGAAACCCTCGCCAGGGGGCAGCGCCCCCTTGGACCCCCGATAGACCGGTATATTATTGTATTCATCATCTTTAGTAATAGTTATTAGTGTTAGTCTGCTTCTTCATGAGTGCATACTTTGTATAAATTTTCTTAATGTAGAATAAGTGAAGCATTATGTTTAAGGATTCGATATATTGCACTAATATATTCTTCTCATAAAGGATAGTTACAAGTAAGGATAAAGTTGCATCATGTCATACAAAAGATATAGCATAGAAACATAGCACTTAGGTGGATGTAGGGGGAAGTGATAAAATATATATCTATTTAAAATGCAATCATTATGATAAAATTATAAAGGGCGGTGTGACTAGAATGAAGAATCGCCTTCAGGATCTCACAAGAATGTTGCTTCATGCTCTAAAGTCTCTGATACTGTAAGAGATGAGATAAAGTCATACATGAATAAGTCTACTACGTCAAAACATCTTGCACAAAAGCATTTTGAGGATAGAGTTAATATTGGCTCTTACTACGGGAATGAGTGCAGCGTTAGAGATTCATCTTCTTCAATGAAGCCCATTTTATCTAGGGGTGCTAGAGGGTCTATGAATCATTATTTGGTGGACACATCAGAGGATAGACCTCCTACTACACAGAAGATGGCCTCAAAATAATTAAGAGAGGCACTGAGAAGAGTGTATAAGGATATAGGTAGATTCTTCTACGAAAATATAATTCCATTTAATGTTACAACATCACCTGCCTATTACAACATGATCTGTTCAGTTGGAACATTTGGGAGAGGGTTCAAACCTCCAATCATATATGATTTGGGAATATGGATTCTGAAGGAGGATTTGTAAAGCACTGATAAAAGCATCAAAGAAATTAAGAGGACTTAGGCCCAAACAAGAGTAACAATTATGTTAGATGGGTGATCTGATATTAAATATAGAAGTCTGATCAACATTCTCATTAATAATCTTTATGGTGCTGTATTTTTTAAGATCATTTGAAGCATCTGATTAGGTCAAAAATGTTATGTTCATATTTGAATTATTATATAGCATTATTGAGGAGGTTAGAAAACATTTGGTTGTATAAGTTATGACAGATAAAACAAGTGCTTACAAGGCTACAGGTAACAAACTTATGGAGAAGAGGAAATATTTTTACTAGAATGTGTTGCATATTGTATAGATCTGATTCTTTAAAAGCTTAGGAAGCTACCTCAATATAAGAATGCACTTAGTAAAGCAAAAAAACAAAAAACCAAGTTTATTTTACAACCACTCTTACATTTTAGCTCTTACGAGAAAATTTTTAAAGAAAGAAATACCAAGATCAGTAGCAACAAGATTTGTCACTGGTTACTTGAACTTAGAGAGCATGTTGGATGTTAGACAATCTTTAGAGGCTATGTTCATAGTGGTTGAGTTGTGCTTGGGTGAAGAAAGCTGAGGGAAAAGAGATTAGAAAAATTATTTTAAATGAAAGATTTTGGCAAAGTATCATATATGCTTAGATCTGATTTTTGAGAAGCTTGGGGAGCTAACTCAACATAAGAATGCACTTAGTAAAGAAAAAAAAAATAATCAAGTTTATTTACAATCACTATTGAGTTATAGCTCTTATGAGAAAATTTTCAAAGAAAGAAATTCTAAGGCTAACAACAATAAGATTTGTCATTGCTTACTTGACCTTAGAGAGCATGCTGGGTGCTAGACAACCTTTAGAGCCTATGTTCACATCTGCACAGTGGTTGAGTTGTGCTTGGGCAAAAAAGGCTGAGTGAAAAGAGATTAGAAAAATTATTTTAAATGATAGATTTTGACAAAATATCTTATATGTCATTACAACCACTAAACATTTGGTTCAAGCTTTAAGGATGATGGATGTGAGAAGAAGCCTACAATGAATTTCATATATAATGCCATGGATAAAGCCAAAGAAATAATTGCCTCCAACTTAGGAGGCGAAGAGGGTAGCTTTAGGGTAATTTGGAATATTATTGATGATAGGTGGGAGTTATAACTTCACTGGCACTTGCATGCAACTGGTTATTACCTAAACCCTTAGATCAATATGCAGAGAACAAATCTACAAACTCTGAAATAAAGTTGGGATTATATCATTGCATGGATTATCTAATAAGTGATGCAACTGAAAGATCAAATGCTGACATGCAATTGACACCTTTTAGGAACAAAGAACGCTTTTTTTATTACAACAAGCAAATAATACAATTGTCAAATGATCTCCAGGTAATTTATTTAATAATTTAAACATTTATTTAAAAGTTTATCTTTTTGCACTAATTAAAATCTCTTATATAAATATTAGTTGAGTGGTGGATTCAATTTAGCGATGGGACTTCAGAATTGTAGCATTTTGCTGTAAAAGTTTTGGGCTTGATATGCTCTTCATCTGGCTGTGAAAGAAATTAGAGTACCTACAACCAAGTACATACAAAGAGAAGAAATTGCTTGTCCACATTGAGGATAAATTCACTGGTATACATTATGTACAATAGGAGACTCAGAGATAAGAATTTGAAGAAAAAAGAATTAATGGATGATGAAGATCCTTTGTTTTGCGAGGATGTGGCATCTGATGATGAATAGTTTATACATGATAAAGTTGAAGTGATGTCATCTGAATTACAAGATGAAAATTTAAATATTGATTTCTTTGATGGTTTGAAAGCATCTACATCCACCACAACTCAAGAATAAATCAAAAAAGGTATATAAATAATATAGTTTTCTTAGACTTTTATTAATGTATTACACTATTATTTATTTTGAAATTGTTCAAAAATATTTAGAGAAGAGGAAGATAATTGATATTGAGGAAGGACCTTATTAGGAGACATTAGACCTTATAGGAGAGGAGAAAGGTGAGAGAGCAGTTCATCATAATGATGATTCAAATGAAGACCCCCTTAGTGATGACAGTATTGATGACTTATGAGTTCTTATGTGATATGTCATTGCTATTTATTTTTTGAATTATATGTTAATGAAAAGAATACAGTGATTTGTAAAAGATGGAGTTTGAGTTCAATTATATTTCATGTTGTCTTATTATTGAGATATTTTGATTTCACTTTATATCTTGTGCATTTTTATGTTTTATATATTATTTACTCATTAGTATATACAACACGATTTTTTGATTTTGAGGCTTACACCTCGCCTCATGAACGAAAAATGCCTTAATACCCGATTACGCAATTTTAAACATTGAAAATAAGTAATAAAAAGAAAGAAGAACCTGGAAGTTGAAACAAAGAACCTAAAATTCAAAAGAAATCTCGCAAGCAACTACTATCCTAAGCTAGTTGCTTGCACTCAACGAAAGTTGGGGTGTAATCACTGTTTACACCGATCATTAATATATATCCTTAAATGAATTTAAATTTATTAATTAATATTTTGTAAAGCGGTAGAATATCTTAAGATCTTTTTAACACGTTTCAAATTTTGTAAGAGCATGTTTAAATATGTTAATTAGTTCAAATTCACATTTAAATTTATTAATTAATTCAAATTCATTAATTAATAGTATTTAATGTGACAGATTATCTTAAAAGCCATTTGTGAATTATGTAATATTCATTACTATTCTCTTAATTAAATGTAATTGAGAGAATACAATAATAATAATAATAAGTAATATAAAAAATTTAATGCAATAAAATAAATAGTTGAATTCTATACTTTTAATGCAATAAAATAAACTGAAGAGCCGTTTAAATGTAATGCAATAAAATTCGTATATAAGTTTTTTTGTTATTAATAGGTTATTAATTCTGTTCATTTTGAACGAGAATTAATTTAAATTAATTATTACATATTTTTAAATTTATTAATTATTTATAATATAATTAAGGGACAAGATAATTTTATAAGAAATAAAATTTAATTTCCCTTATTCTTCTCAAGACCATTTTCTTCCAAATACCCTCATTCCCGATTGTTTTTATAATAGTAGTATAGATTTGATGAAGGGTTTTTAATATAAACTTAATGCAATTTTTATGCATTAAATGCAATATGAATTTAAATGTAATACATTAAATGCATTTAAGGGTATTTCGAAGAGTATGACATTTCAACTTCAGCTAGGAGTTCTGCAATTGGGAATATGGAGTTTCTCAATTAAATGCATGATAGCAACTAAGAATAAGAATGATTGAAAAATTATAATAGCGCCAAATAGACGGTCAAATTTAGTTTGAAAGGAATAGCAATATATGGCTAGGATTTTATTTTAGAGAAATCTCAAGTCACTTTTATATAGACTAGTTTTATTGCACGTGCATTAAATGCACGTGAATAAAAAATTACAAATAAAAAATTATATTAAAAATATTTTAATTATATTGTTTCCATAAGGAACTATCATTTATCTAAGCATACGAGAAGATTTTCACATTCCCTAGTTTAGGGGTGATGCAAACTATAATAAAGGTTTCAATATATTTTAATGTTTTCTCAAAATGTAAATTGTGTATTACCATGCTTCCAAATAAAAATATAGGTCATATATAACAATAATTTAGCAATGAGATCCCATCCATATAGTTCCATAGACTTTCAATATTGCAAGTGATGTTAAGGTGAGTAGGAAAATATAAGAATCCAGCCTCTCATACCAACTGCTTTAGTGACATTACTTCAGATGCTTTCCAAAATATAAAAA
This sequence comes from Dendrobium catenatum, assembly GCF_001605985.2. Lineage (NCBI taxonomy): Eukaryota > Viridiplantae > Streptophyta > Magnoliopsida > Asparagales > Orchidaceae > Dendrobium > Dendrobium catenatum. Next base: position 210,142 of record NW_021318661.1, read on the forward strand.
CAACGCAAATTGTGTTGTAAGGAAAAAATGCTTATTCTTCTATAACTTGGCGAATTCATCAAATGAAACATAAGATGTGTCAATTAAAAAATGAGATAACAGAATAAGAATTCCATAAAGATTTGTGGACCGTCGCTAGATTGAGTAGAACCATAAGCCTTTGACTGTCGATATTGAATTGAAGAATGCAAGTCAAATAGTTTCAATCAGACAAGAACAATTTTCTTTACTGACTTTCAATAAAAAATGTGAAGAAGCTTTGAATATTTAAATCACAACTGAGGAGATCTACATGGCGTACTTGCCGGGAAAGAAAGTTTTGAGAGATGAGAAATCATGATTTATAAGCTAAAGACACGTGGATGGATAAAGAATCACAATTGTCGGAATACCAACAATTTTAAGAGATGAAATGTCATGATTTAAAAGATACTGACACATGGATGGTTGAGATTTATTGTAGGAAGAATCAGAAGCCTCATTTTAATATTGATTATTATTGATGAATTCTCATGCATTTAACCGGACCTCTCTTTTTATTAATAGGGGAAAGTCTTAAATAAATATGTAATATTTAATTTGAGAGAGAACACAAAATTTAATTATTAAAGGCTAGGATTTATTTGAAAAATTAAAATGAACGATCATGATTTTATAGGGTAAAAACTCAAGTCACACTTATAATAGTAATATAAACTTATTAATTATTTATAATACAATGAAGGGACAAGATAAGTTTAGAAGAAATAAAATGGATGACCAAGATTTATTGTGGAAGAAAATTCAAGTAGTTTTTAAAATAATAGTATAGATTAGACATAACCATTTAGTTACAGTTGTAAGTGATTGTGCAATATTCAGTATAATCTTAAGTATTCATTACTCACATTAAGAAAAACAACAAATTAAAATTAAAGAACTTGAGTTATAAGTATGGTGCTTCAACTAAACAATGAAAAAGAATAAAAAAGTTGAACCAGTAAAACAAATCTTCTTCTAGTCAATAGCAGTTTTAAGAAACTTTGGCTATAAAGAAAGCTAGACCTAGAGGAAGCAACGTGCAAGTAAAGAGCATGCATGAAAAGTTGGGTTGTGCCTCATAATGGTCTGATATTAGTGTCCTGCAGCATAACAAAGTCAGACATTCAAAAAAAAAAAACAAGGTTCTAGCTAGTTGTGAGATTAAAATGATTAAATGATAATGCAATACCTCTTGAAGTTGCTTTGCGAGGGAAATTACTTCATAAAAATTTTTATCAGTTTACTAAAAAATAAATATGAAAATAATGTTAAGGAATGTATATCTAAGATAGCAATCCTAATTAAACAAGAGCATAAAGTAGATTAACAAGGTTTGATAATGAATGGACAGACTCAGTATAACAGAACAACCTTAATTTTGCCCAAAAAATATTCTGCAATTTCATATCTAAAGCAAATTATCAGAATAATGAAATGTAAACACACATTGGCCCCTATTTTCCTAGTTACCAGTATCAACTCCCAAATATCTGCATTATAACATAAGTCTTAAGCTAAATTTCAGGGTTGCAGTGAATCAAAATATTTTGCATAAATAAATGGGTTAATGAATGAATGCATATCAATAAATTGGTTATTGATCTCGGTAAAAAAAAGCAATCGAGTGAATGAAGGCAGCAAGATTTCAACTTTACACTTTGTATAGCCAACATGATTTATTCTAATCCTCAAAACCCAAGCAGAAGACACCCAAAATATATATGACATTCTGTCGAATAGATGGTGGGCAATTAACCTGGAGCGCTCTATTGTTTATGAGTAGCTTCCTAAGCCGGTTGATGGGCGTGGAATACTTCTTCTCGGTCAAGGACGAATTTATCTCCCATGCAGCTCTGGAAGGCGGAGATGATCGACTGGCCCCATGGAGGCCTCTCGACTCTCATAGACAAGGAGTCAATGGGACCGTCCCAGCTTTCAGATTCTTCAAATGGGTTGTGAGGATTTGGAATGTTGATTGATGAAAGCAAGGGAGTGGATTTGGATCCAAAAGCGATGAAATCAACTTAACAAAAAGAGTAGTTCCATGTAGAGAGGAAAAACCAAACAAAATTTGGATTTATATAAAATCTTTGTCGAAGAAGGAAGAAGGAAGAAGCGAAGAAGTTTCTTTAAGGACACTTTTAAAACTTCATTCACATGAAGCTCAGGAAGAACGAAGAAGGAGAAGACGCTACTTTAACGCCTCTTTCAAAACTCTCCATGCAAAAGCAAAGAATGAAACGAGAAGACCCTTAATAGCTATGGAGCGAAATTTGAAGCGTTTGGTGAGAGGGAGAAGATGAATTCGTCAGAGCGTTCGGCTGTGGCGTTCCCTTTCATTTTATGCCGTTCGGCTATTAAGACGAAACGATCGCCTGTGAAGAAACGCTCGCCCGTGAATGAAAATATTCATTCGCCGTACTTGGAAGCGGAAGCCGATCGGTAGGTCAGATGTGAGAGAGAAAATCTAAGGTTGAAATTGTCGGCTGTGGCCGAGGGTGAATAGGGAAACGCTCGGTAAATAAAAGTCTTAGTAAATAAAACATTTAATTTTTTTTTGTTTGAAAGTTTTTTGTGCTTATTCCATTTTTAAATAACAAATTTATTTCTCTTTATTGTTTGGTTCTTCAAATCAAGTTCTCAATAACTCCATTTGTTTCATTTTTCTGTTGTTTTGAGAAAGCTTTTTATATATACTTCTCTGTTAGAAAGTTCCATTTTCTGAACCAATATGACTTGGAGACGACTGAATCATTTTTTGAAGTATCTAATTCACTAGAGCCCCTGTAAAATTTATTCTATAAGTTTATTTGTTAAATATTCTTTTCTTTTTTTGTTAAGCAAGTTCGTTCTTTTATATGTATATATATATGACTTCAATTTCCTATATTTCTCATAAATTTTCATAGAATTAAATGATTGAGCCATATAGAAACCCAGGTCCGCATCATGCAAATTATAGAGGAAGAGAAATATATCAATTTGTTATGAATAAGTTTAGTAGTTTTGATTCTAGTGTATAGGCTTCCCATAGCTACCAACATATATTAATATGTGTGTAATGGAAAAAATAAGAGAAGAAGCATTAAAGAGAATATATTAATATTGAAAAAGAAGAAAAAAAAAAGGAAAATATATTAATAATTTGCAGTTGAATAAAGAAGAAGAAAAGTTATTGATGCAAGAACTGATAGGTAGCCGAACTATTATCTCTCAATGATACCCTTTGGTTTGGTATTTTATCGTTTAACAATAATGGTAACACAATTTTATCATTAATTTTATTTTAATGCCAAATCATTGATTTTTGTTAGGCTATGATTGAGCTTCTTAACGTTCCTCAACATGAAGAATAAATTACTGAGTATAACATTGACTCATATAAGACATAAATTTAATTTTCATTCTTTGCACAGAATTACATGTTTAAAAACAAACCAGCAAACTTTGGGTTCATACAAAATGATTGATGTTTATGATTTTTAATTGCATTCTTCTTTGCTTTTTGATGATCAATCGAAAATACTAATTCTGACACAAATTACAACTGCAGTAGTATTTTCTCATATAAGAATAGCATTAATTAAATACAACGAAGAAAGATAACTTAATTTTTAAGAGAATATAAGGAGAAGTTGAAATAAACACCTTAAATAAATAAGTTGGAGAAAAATAAAAAAATTCAATAATAATGCGGCAAACAAACCTATTATTCACCGGGCTAGAAGGTGCTTAAGCTTTGTTCCGGCTGGGCAAAATATAACCACTCTCAGGTATTAGTCATTTGAAATAAACTGTTAAATCAATCTAAATAGTTAGGATCAATTTTGAAGAAGACATAGATGTTCAAATAATTAATCCCCCAAAACAAATTCAGATATTCATCAATAAATGAATTTCTTTACTATTAATTATACAAAATTGAAAATTTATGAGAAATATAGGAAATTGAAGCCATATATATATATATATAAAAGAACGAACTTGCTTAACAAAAAAAGAAAAGAGTATTTAACAAATAAACTTATAGAAGAAATTTTACAGGGGCTCTAGTGAATTAGATACTTCAAAAAATGATTCAGTCGTCTCCAAGTCATATTGGTTCAGAAAATGGAACTTTCTAACAGAGAAGTATATATAAAAAGCTTTCTCAAAACAACAGAAAAATGAAACAAATGGAGTTATTGAGAATTTGATTTGAAGAACCAAACAATAAAGAGAAATAAATTTGTTATTTAAAAATGGAATAAGCACAAAAAACTTTCAAACAAAAAAAAATTAAATGTTTTATTTACTAAGACTTTTATTTACCGAGCGTTTCCCTATTCACCCTCGGCCACAGCCGACAATTTCAATCTTAGATTTTCTCTCTCACGTCTGACCTACCGATCGGCTTCCGCTTTCAAGTACGGTGAATGAATATTTTCATTCACGGGCGAGCGTTTCTTCACAGGAGAGCGTTTTGTCTTAATAGCCGAATGGCATAAAATGAAAGGGAACGCCACAGCCGAACGCTCCGACGAATTCATCTTCTCCCTCTCACCAAGCGCTTCAAATTTCGCTCCATAGCTATTAAGGGTCTTCTCGTTTCATTCTTTGCTTTTGCGTGGAGAGTTTTGAAAGAGGCGTTAAAGTAGCGTCTTCTCCTTCTTCATTCTTCCTGAGCTTCATGTGAATGAAGTTTTAAAAGTGTCCTTAAAGGAACTTCTTCGCTTCTTCCTTCTTCGATTTAACAAATAAACTTATAGAAGAAATTTTACAGGGGCTCTAGTGAATTAGATACTTCAAAAAATGATTCAGTCGTCTCCAAGTCATTGCCCAAAAATGTTTTTGAGTAAGAATTTTCAACCAACATGTATTCTTTGTAAAACCCCATCACTTGAGAACTTCTCAAAAAGATTAAAAGAATAGTTTCTACAAATCTCGTGATATTGAAAAACCTTCAATGGGACTTTTTCTTGCCAAGCAGAGGATGTGAGCACCCTTCAAAAAGATCAACCAAAGATATCTCAAGATCATCAATTGAGTACTTAATATACATCCCTGGGTGTCTCCTGTTCTCTATATGATATTTGAATCTTCCCAAAAAAGATCTGTAAGATGGTAACAACTTCTCTAATATTGAAATTCTTTGTTCTTCCATTAGTTGAGAATCCGGCATAGACCCATATTGATTGTGTTATGTGAACTTCCTCAAATGCAGCTTTGAATCTTTCACTGAGATAAGATTTTGAGACAGAAGACGAGAAGCATCCTCTTACATATAAGTCCTCATCCCTCCTGCAATACAGAACTCTCATCCATGTTGTTCACTAATAGCTACTTGCCAATTGCCAAAACTTAACTGTCAATTTCCTTGAATATTCACTTCATTCAACTTCGTTGATTCCTTCATCTTTTGAACAATCTAATGTAAATTGTTGGTTAAGAAGAATTGGGAAGGGAAAGCATCCTTGTATGTACCTGTGTTTTATTCTCAATATTGAGTTGGAGTATATATATTATCCAGATTAAATGGGAAGCAATAGGAGATTGGTTTATTGGCTATGACAACTACATATCAGGCAAAATGCCATCGGAGTTATTGTCGAGCAACCGAGTAGTTGTTGGTGGCCTTGAGTTAATCAACTAAATCAAAGTCTGGTTGTAATCCAAAATAAGACTGATATAGTTCATGACATACCTTGTAAGCACGTGAATAGTACCTCCACGAACAAGAATTTTGAGGGTTCTCTGAGAATAGAACTCTCAAACTCCGAAAAGATTTCTCGAATAGCTTTGGCAAGCCTGACAATGATCTTTACAACCAGTATGTTTATTGATTCCAAAGCTTTAGATTGGAATATGATGGCGATGTATGGAAGCAAATCCGTAAGGTCGCCATGGAGGCCAAGGGCCTTAAAGAGCTTCTCTGAAGAGCGATGACCAATGCTGATGGCCTTAACCAAACTTAGTAGTTGAACAGCCACGCTCTTCATCGATTCAAGAAAGAGGGTATCGTCTCCCAACTGGCAATAAAAAATTTAATCGCAAAGGTGGTGCTCGCTGGCGAATATGATCCCCATGGAAGCCCTAGCTACGTAAATCCATCGACGGATCTTGGACTCTAAAGTGTCCCATGTACTCGAACCCCTGGACATTGCAGATGCTAAGCCTTTTGATCCCAAATGGCTGAAATAGAGTTCCAAACAAACTTACGGATGCCACCACACACCTGAAAGCATTTGTGGTCATAGCTGATGAAGAACAAAGAAGGCGAATAAGTTCCCTCAGTTTCAAAACTCTCTTCAAGCGAATCCGAAGAATAAATGGGGAATAACGTCGAAGCTATAGGGAACCATTCAGCTACTCTCCTGAAATGCTCAGCTAGCTAGAGAATCGTTCGACTACACGAAATGCTGAGGGCATCTCCAACCGAAAAACTCATTTTACACTTCAAAATACAGTAAAATTCTAAAATGCAGTTAGTTGACTCCAATCGAACTTCATTTTCTAAATTTTTTTAATCATATATTTTTATTTATCAATTTTAAACCTATTATAATTTTAAAAATTGTTTCTTTTCTCGATATAAAAAAATTGTGATATTAATATGTTCTAAATAAGCAAATATATATTTAATACAATTAAAATTACATTAGAACACAAATAAAAACGAAAAAAAATACAATAGCAACTAAACATTAGAATTAGTATATTGATCCCACAAATGCTCAATTAGTGCATTTCGTAGTGCAGTGTGGGCATCTTTATTCCTGATTTGTTTATGACGAGCAATAAATTCTTGAAACTGAGTATTTTCATCCACCACTAATTTGACCTCTGGGGATGGCGCTTCTCTCGCAACTTGAATAGGTCAAGTGAGATTGCGTTCATCTTCGATTATCATGTTATGCAAAATTATACATGTAGTCATTATATCATGCAACACATCTTTGCTCCAAAAAAGAACTGGTCCAGCCACAATTGCAAAACGAGATTGAAGAGCTCCAGAAGCATGTTCCACGTCTTTTCTACATGCTTCCTGTTTCATTGCAAAATATTGTTTCTTTGGAGTACGTGGTTCCCGCATAGTTTGCATAATGGTGGCTCATTTCGGATATATATTATCAGCCAAATAATAACCCATGTTATATTCTTTTTCTTGAATGATGTAACGACAGGGAGGAGATATGCATTGAGTAAGATTAGAGAATAGGTGAGAAGATTCTAATATGTTTATATCATTATTTGTACCTGGCAAACCAAAGTAAGCATGCCATATCCAAAGATCATAATCTTCCACGCTAGAATAATTGTAGGCGATCCACTACGTCCCGCGTATTGCCCAGCCCACCCGGTAGGATAATTTTTTCACTTCCAATGCATACAATCTAAACTCCCCAACATCCCTGGAAAACCACGTTGTTCATTAATCTGAAGGAGTCTAGCCACATCATTGTTTGTTGGTGATCTTAAGTATTGCTCTGAAAATTTTT
>NW_021318661.1:221056-258316 GCF_001605985.2 Dendrobium catenatum
CTTAATGATATCAGAATTTGGTAATCTTGGGTTCGTTGGATTTGTGTCGTCAAGCCGCTCGATTCGACTATAAGCATGTCATGTTTGGAAACTTTTTGATAATCCCAATTATGATTTAAACCATCCAAATGCGTTTCAGGTCTTCAATTTAGACCCATTTGGTCTCGGATTGAGCCGAATTTAGTGTAATTAGATTCATATTTTTGAGTCATTCAGTTCGACTGTAAGTTTGCTGAAATTCGAGTTCAGCTGGTCTCCAATTTAATTTTTAAAATTTCTAACATAATTTTCCTTTAGATTTGTGCCCGATTAAGGTAATTTTTGAGGATATATCAGTTGCCCCCTATTTTCGGACGTTGAAATTCCAGAAGTCCAAAAATATATATAGGTATATACTTTATTATAAATGGATATTAAAGTCTATATTAATTAATTGTATAGTATATAAGATTATATGTATACTATTTATGACATCGTATTAGAGATATCATATAGCAAGAAATAGACATTTAAATAAATACACAATTCACTAACTTAATAATCATAACTTATGTAATTAGTAGCTTGAAATATAACCACATATGTAATTCTGAAATGTAGAAATGACACACCCCTTGGGGGCATGGCTTCAGTAAATGCAGCCGATTTTGACCCAAAAAAATCATGGGCCCCACTAAAAAAAATGAGGCCTAATTGGAACCGATCAAAATTGGCTGCATTTACTAAAACTGTGCCCCTTCATCATTTCAACATTTCAGAATTACGTACGTGGTTATATTTCAAGCTACTAATTACATAATAGGCTGAAAATTATCACAATACTTCTTATGCACGAAATTGGACCATAAAGTTTTATTAATATAGAATTTCCACCACAAATTAATCTAAAAACAATAAACAATGTCATGGATGGGCTTATTGTTACAAATCTGATTTCAAGGAATAAAATTTTAATGATAGCAAACACTTTTGTTTCTCTACGACTGCCTTTCCTAATAACTTTTCAGGTTCACGAGATCAAAACTGTAATTTGAATCAGCTCAAGATTGGATAGACTAGGTTTGAGTCAGTTTGTAATATTTTTTTCTTTAGTTAATTATAAACAAATTGATTTATGATGCTAAGTAACCTTGCACACACACTTGGGAGAAATTTTTTGACTGTTTTTAGAGTTTACTATTTTTGGTCACATCATCCGAGATGATCCATAAATCATCCTGGATGATCAGTTAAAAATAAAAATCATAATTAGGACATCCTGGTTAAGGCAGCCGTCATTAAGCACATCTTCCTAGACGATATTCATATCGGCCAGGATGATAGGCTTAAATCAGAAAGAATCAATCACTAGATTTATTTAGGTATCTTTAATTTTTAATCATCATCCAGGACATCGGCCTCGACGATGTCCTTCAATTATTCCTAAATTAATCTTGTAATTATAAAAAGTAATTAAGGTTGATTGAATGATCATATAGTCCTGGACGATCGCATGATCGTCCGGGACGATATGTTAAACAAAACCTTAATTCTTCCTGGACGATGTTTAATCGGCCTAGCTCATTCAGGGCTATTCTCTCGACGATATTCAACTAATTGAACTAATTGTACAGGATGTACTATCATCCTGGATGATAGGAACAAATTTCCTTCTGATCATCCCAAATCATCTTGGCTGATTGAGCTGAATTTATACTGATCATATAGGATGATCTCTAGATCGTCCTGGATAATAATATCGGTCTAGTAGAAGATTGCTTGATATTCAAAGAATATTAGTGGAAGCTCACCAAAGCAACTCACTTGACCACCCAATTATCTTAACCCCTAAGTTCTCATCATGGGCAGTTGACTTCTTATGTATGTTATTTTCCATTGCTAAAAAGTTTTTTCATATTATATTACACCATCATATTACATGATAAAAATAGTAATTAAGATCTTATTATAAACATTAATTAGATATTAAAGAATTAATTGCCAATAACATCTTGTATTTTGTTGCTAAGACTATGACTACTTATATATTTTCAATATAACAACTCTAATTCAAACTTTTGGGGCAACTCATTTTCTTCAGTTGATTGTCATCATGAATGCTTCTTCTCCTCATTTGTCTCCTATGCATAGAAAATTAGTGGGAGGTCATATTAAAAATTATTTATTTGACTTATTATATTTTCCTCTCTTATATTTCGTTTGGGACAATTTTCTTATTATATTATAAACAACTTTTAAGCACAAAATTTTTTGAAAAAAAAAAATTTGTACTAAAACTATTTTAAGAAACAATAAGAAAATTATCTCAAATGAATCCTTAGTTAAGTCGTAAGAACATCATTTCATATGCTATAATTTTTATCATATTGTTGAGCAATGTATTCTGAAAATTATTTTAAATATAACTTTTTTTCATATATATAACATCCATCTGTTTTTATTTTATTTTATTTGGAACGGGTATTCACCCGCTGTCACCCCCGAAAGAATGTTTGGTAGTGTGACTAATCCTCGGCTGACCTAGAAGAGGCACTCGCTCCAGAAATTTCTTAGCCCGCACTTGATTGGGCCCCACTTAAGAGGCGCTGCCGCTTGAGAAGAATCGAGCACGAATTGGGGGGTTCCCAACTGTATTCGCCCACCAACCAAGCTAAGAACTGTGGGTTAACATCCATATGTTTTAGTATACTTTATCTTGTCATAAATAAAATACAAAGCTAAATCATACATTAATTTATGTTATTTTAACAAATATAAAAACAAAAACAAAAAAAAGCCATCCCAAACCTAATTTAAAAAAAGTTGCAAAGAAACAGGAACCATTAAAAGAAAATTTCATGATATCTATTTATACCTTACTAAAATTCTGTTTACAAACTACTAAAAAAAAAAAAAAAAAAAAAAAAAAAAAAATTACTAATTTTTAATGCAAAATAGAAGAACAAAATGAACTCAAATGATAATATAATGATTGAATAAATATAAATAAATTAGTGAGAAATTCGAGCAATAAAAAAACCATTAGGTAATTATAAAGAGACTGACTAAAATAATGCTCAATATATAAATAAAATATTAAAAAAAATGGCTAATTTTACATACAGAAGGAGCCAATAGATTATACTGGAAACCCTCAATCCATTGATCATACAATCATGAAGAAACATAGAGAAAACTATATCTAAAAGCCAAAACACAGACAAATCTGCTGCTACAAATCTAAAACCTATTAAAAATTACAGCTCTATCAACCACCCTCTCTATGCCTGTAAACATCTGAAGATAAAGAGATCTCACAAAACACCACAAACAAGGAAATAATCCTCAACCATAACTCTTCTGCATGTATTGTTCTAAGCTACCTGATGCTGCCTGCTTGCACCATAACCATTGGTGCTATTGAGGCCATTGACACCATTGGTGCCCCGATGCGACTTATCGGAGCTATCCGACCTCTTTCTCTTCAGGACAATGCCCCAAGTAATGGCTTCAAGGGCGACGGCGATGCCACCCAAAGTTACGATTATAGCAATGTAAGCATGCTTCCATTTTCTCTCAGGGTCCAAGATATCAAATCCCTTGAAGATGTTGATCACACTGAGGATTATGACAGTGTAGTCAATTACATGGTGGTAAATGTTCCAGTAGAGCCGGTATTTGTGATCCTTTTTGGGTCTTAAAAGCAACGCAAACACCTACATACATTTTTTAGATCAAATCCATCAGAATTCAACAGTAATGGATGCCCATTTGTGATCAATGTTTTCTTAATGAGAAGTAACCTGTAAGGATTACCATCCTTTAAGTACCTAGTTTTGATGAAAAGCCATAATTTTGCAGGAGTTGAGAAGTTATTTACAGGCTTTTCAAGTATAAAATAACTTACTTCCTAGTAAAATGCACGTGCACATGATGCACGTGTATGTATGCACATGAATAAATTTTTTTCAAATAAAACACATATAAATCCAATAAAAAGTTACTTTATGACATGATATATGATTGATATTTAAGTATTTATGAAGATTGCATGCAATATTTCTATATATTTGTATATGACTCATACATAATTATCAATATGCATATAAACTTGTATTAGTCTTCATAAACAATAGTTTGAAGTGTGTTAAAATAATAATCTAGTATAAACGTGAATAAAATTTTAAAAAAATAAAAATATGTCATAAAAATTAAAATAAAATAATTTATGACATGCTATATTAATGATATTAAAATATATATTAATATTAAATACAACATTTGCTTGCATATGTATAGCTGATTTATGTAATATACTCAAAAAGTTAGATGAAAAATTAAAAAAATAGGCTTATGTTTAATGGGAGGGGTTTGTAATTTATTGATATTAATATGACATCCATCAGATAATTAAATTAGTTACTTAAAATAAAAAAGTAAGCCTATGACAAACAATATTGAATGGTCACTATAAGAAACACTAACAATTAGCAACAACAAATTAAAACTCATGTAAATTGAATTAAGATAGACATATAAGATAAATCTTCCACATATGAATGAGCTTATAACAAAATACAAGAATACATAATAATAGAATTAAAAAAAGGATAAAGTACACATCGTCAAACTCATTGGATTTCAAGCATATGAGTTTTACACTGTGTATTATCGATCATAAAATTGAGTAATGAATGCATCATCTTATACCCCCTTCTCATACATCACATTAACGAGAACTAAAAGAAAAAGTTAATTCAAACTTATTCCACACCAATGAAATATTACAAATTAAAGAATGTTGACATAACGTACATATGCATAATAACTTTGATTTTGGTTTTCTTTGATTTGTCTTATTTCTCATGAGGTTACCCTTAACCCAAATCAATGATCACATAAGAGCAACCATGAACAATGAAAGTATCAGCCCCAGCAGCAACAATTTCATGTCATAAACTCATGCTTTCTTAAGCAGAACATTTTTTGTGGGAAGCAGTACTCATGCTCAGAATTTCATAACAAAAAATAATTCAGATTTTCAAGTCTGCATAAAGTTGAATATTTTATGTAGTACAAAATATGATCATTTTCTATGAACAGTTTGACAAGTTAATGAAATTACAATTAAAACCAACTTCAATAAATAAAGGTTTCCAATATATTCTTGCTACAAGATTCAAAATTGAAGGCGAAAACCTAGATATAAATTTCTCAAAGCAGAAACAGATGCTTCTCGAAATACTAAACACTCATAATTTTAAGCAAGATATTTCAACTCATTTATGATACTGATACTTCAAAATAAGCAGTGAGATTTCATATATTTGTGAACTATATGAAGTCCCTGTGAATCCTCTCCATAATCCTGCAAATCTAGAAAAAAATATAATGGTTCTAAAATACATGCATCAGAACATCAAGATTAAACTTTTAGAGCTAATGCAGAAGGTTAGATTTCATTTACCTTAACAACAACACGAGCACCATATGAATTTTCTTGCCTTTCCCTCTGAGTCAATCTTGCACAACTGCAATACATAAAAATTAGTAAGTAAAGGATGATTTATGAGAAAAAATGAATGCATCCGCCAATGAAATAAGACAAACACAATATGTACCATATCTTTGGTGCAAATGAATCATTTTACTTGTGTTGATTGTATACTTCACATAATTCTTGCACATGAAATCGAAAATCTCTAGCCATCCATGTGAAGCTCTGCTAATAGGTTCCACATCTTCCTATAATGACAAGGAAATCATAAACTTAATTAGTATAAAATTAAAGGTTAAATTCCATATATATATATATATATATATATATATATATATATACCGGTAGAAAAAAAATATAGGAAATATAAGTCCATTAATAGTATTATTTATATCAATTGATAATCTTCAAAACGTTTCTATCGTTAAAACTTGACATTAGGCTATTGAGATGAAAATAGATGGAAAGATAATTCATCCATTGGTAGAGCAGTGTAGAGAAGAATTAGGTGAGATAACATGTTGAAACCTATAATATATACAAGGAATAAATTAAAAAAAAAAAGAGTTAAAGTGGTAGGACTGCCTGCATTTGGAATACATTAGGCGAGATAACAACGTTTCATCTCAATTGGTGTCGATGATTTTATCTGCTGACATGTTTTCTACCTTGAAACATAGATCGGCATAGGACTGACTGGGTTTGGAATCTTTTTCTCGTTTCTTGGAATCATATGCTTGACTTTCATGCCTTTCATTTTCCTTTTTGTGTTTCATTCCTTTTTGTGTTCAGGTGGCACATTTATTCTTATCTTGGTGAGCTCTCGTTGCAATAGAAGAAATTGAAAAAGAAGAAATGATAAAGGAATTGAATTAAAGCTAAGTTAAACCCACTTATTTGGCTGAGAAGTTGAGTGAAGAAGTAATGTACCCATGAGATAAAAAAAGTTACCTTTCTGCTTTATTCCCCAAAACCGACCAAAGCCTAAGTTTGATAAGATCTCATTTTGTCCTTGATCAACAATATGTAAGAACTGATAATTCATAAAGCAAGAATAAGGTAATGTTTAAATGTTTAAATTTCAAAGCTCCATGCGAGAAAAAACCCAAAATAGACTACAATTCTCAAACCAAAAAGAAAATTTTCGGTTAAACATAAAAGAATTGATCGCTTTAAAAAAGGAAATTACACAACGATAAGAACCCAATAAAGAATAAATTTTTATACTGACACTCATTGGACAGGTAATCCTGAAGAATACTCTGCTAAAATGAAGCATTAAAAAAGATTCCTTCTAAGGTTTCCTGTTTCTTTAGTTCTTTAAGACAATTTTGCTAATTCAATGAGTCAAAATTTACAATTTGTAATGAAAATAGCTTTTGATTCCAAAGCATCATATTTTTTAGCTATTTTATTGGCACGATCCAACAAAAAAATACTGTTAGTCAAATCTATGTAAAATTAACCAAGATTACATTACGGCAGGAATAAATAAAAAAAATCCTACCAGAGAAAACTTTTACAGCTTCTAATCTAATTAAGCTTTATCTCAAATTAAGCCCTTCTAGTGTTACTAAATTGATTTTTCTTATGATCAAATGCTAATGCTGCCCCACTTTTTCTTTTAAGAAGTTATGGATATGAAGGCTGGCTTGGCAATGACTCACTGATACTTGGTGGACCACAATGATAATCACGACTAATATATGAAACTTAGTGGTTATCCACTTAGCATTACCCTTTTTAAATTCTTCTACTTATTCTCTGGTTAGCTTGTGCATAACATAGCAATCTCTATTCGAACGGTTTCTAAGGAAGTTCAAAAACTGAAAGAAAATTGTGAAATAGCTTGTATAAGCAAAGGAATTACATAAAGGAAGAAAAGGAAAAGAAATTTATCAACTCTATTCGACAAACAAGATATTGATAAACAAAAAGTCATTGCATGGACACGAAGAGGTCGGTTCAGCAAAACCACAAAAATCCTAAGGGGATATTTTCTAAGAAGATTTATACATGATTAAGGTTAGATTAAGGCCAAATTCAAACAAACATATTATATATATATATATAACTCTTCTATAAAATTTAGATTTCATAAATCCAGAATTTGGATGGAAAGGCCTAAGCTTTTGATTTTGAAATTTAAAGAAGGATTTAAGGATTTCGTAAATTACATTAGGGTTGATTTGGAAGTTTTTTAGATGGAAATTATATTTAAGGGAAATTATAGTTTCATTTTCAGCGTTAAAATGAAATCATCATCCTTTAAGAATTTTGAAGGAGTTTGCTGAGTTGAAATCCATATTGATTTCTGAATGAATCCAGCCAAATAATGAAATATAATAAATACATAATATTTAAAAACCTATTTTCTAATTTCAAACAGCCAAATAAGCCCATCCATTCCAACAGTTTAAAGATTTATAGATTTAAATATACTGACAACCAAACAGTTCTCAATAACAACACTCCCATGATTTACTAACGTTTCCAAACTTCTATTATACTAAAATCCTTGGAACCGACAGCCCCCCAAAATCCAATTTTTATTAAAATGAACTACAAAAGAGAACCGAAACCCTATAAATCTCACTTTTATTAAGCAGAGCAGCAAAAAAATAATCAAATAATAAACATCACCTCCATGTCCTCCCAAAAAATCCTTCATGGCAGCCGCCACGTCATATCTCCCTTCGTTCTCCTCCACTTTCTCATCCTCCATGCAGCAAGATCTTGAAAATGAAATCAGGCAGCCTAGCTTAGTCCCCTTCCCTGCTCCATCACCTCATATGTTAAGATCAAATGGTAGGAGCCATTTTTCGACTAAGAAGATAATGGAAATGAATAATAAAATAGCAAAATAATAGCGATCAGACCTGTGTGCAAAATTTTTCCGATTCGAGAGGAAGCTCGTCTAAGCCTAAGACCTTTCGGAGCTTTCAAATCCTTCGTTCGCCTTCGCTAGTAGGTCCTCTAAAATTTCCTATGTCATCTCGCAGGTTTGAAAAGAGCGAGCCTTGTCCGAAAGCGAAGAAGCTCCTTTTAACGACTTTTTAAAAATCCTCATGCGAAGCCGACGGGAGGAGAAGGTGAAGGAGGAGGAGGAGAAGGCAAGGCGTTTAGAGAAAGACTGGAATGCAAAAGAAATACATGACGGTAAGGAGAGAAATAAGTGAAGTTACAAAAATTGAAGAGAAACCTACCGTCGCCGTCGGAGGAACTCCGAAAGTTGGGCAAGCCGAACAGTCAAAGAGCAACAATTCATAACAGAATTTAGCTTAATAAATTAAAAATTTATTACGAAAGAAGCCTAATGGCTAGCTGAGAGGAATTAAAAATTTATTACGAAAGAAGCCTAATCGTCAGCTGAGAGGAGTGAGGTAGGGCAAGCCGAGAAAAAACGAAGAAATCTTGAAATATTAGATAACATAAGGGTTTAATAGAAAATTTATTACAGCGGAAGAAGTTGAATAGGAATTGGTGGTTGTGCAATTGGAAGGAAGAGGGTAACGGTTAAGAATTTATTATGTAGAATAAATATTAAATTTAATGATTTTATGATATTTTTAGGATTATAAAATGGAATGAAGGGTCAGGATAAATTCTTTTAATGAATAAAATGGAAGGCTAGGATTGCATTTGGGTGGAATCCCAAGCCATTTTTATATAGTACTAGTATAGATACACGTGCACATGGTGCACGTTAATAAAATTTTAAAAACTAAGAAAATAATATTATAAAATTAAAAATTAATTTATGATGTGTCATATGATGATAATAAATACATTATGAATATTACATGTAATATTTGTATATTTGCATAGGATTTATACATAACATAATCAATAGGAATATAAATTTATATTATTTTTTAAATATACTCATTTGAAGTGTGTTAGATGAAAAGTAAAAAGTGTATTAATGTATAATGCATATATTAGCACCTCTGCACCTATAGTTATCTCACTGATTGTATTTTACTTATTTGCCATTTATGTCTCTATATATACATCTCCTGTAACACCTTTCTAATATACAAGAATTACTTTTCTTCTTCTAAATCTCCTCTGCTTTCCCGCTTGCAAACCTCTTCTTGTCTTCTCTCAGCATAGTGTCCTAATCGGTTGACATTTTTTACATCAATATAATATCCATTATCCATTAGAATATTACATTATTCATTAAAAAAAACTAAGTCAGACATAGAACATTATCTACAAGAATATAAACTTATCAGAAAAACAATATTGAATAAATACAATGAGAAAGAGTAATAACTATATATATAGAAGCTCATTGGATTTAAGCATTTAATATCTATATATATAGAATCAGGCTTTTAAGGAGTAATGGAAATAATAGAATTGTTCTCATAAGTGTAGAGTTCAGTTGATAACTTAATATGTACATAAATAGATAAACAATATGGGACACACTTTTCCTCAGAGAATAAGAATAGTACTATTAGAGTAAAATCTTTCCTTGGAGATTAGTTATCAAACTGATAGCAAAAACAAATAGAATAAGTAGGAAGGATGTCAACCAAATTTGTTGATCGTTTGAGAAGTACGCAATAATATCTCAATAAAATTGAAGTACTTCAAGAAATAAAAAGCTCAGGGAGCAAGAAAAAAAGAATATAAGAAAAATGATTTCTTATTAAAACATATACATGCTAAATCATGAATAAAAAAATGCTTGATAGTTGTAATATATCAATTAAAATAACATAGATAAATTCATTACCTAATATTTGAAGTCAAAAGAGTAGAACGGTAGAAAAGAACTGTCTTGCGAGTCCTTATTAATCTACTTCTCTAGTAGTCAACTGGCCTCAAATGAGAAATCTAAAGTACCAAAAAGTGCAATCAACATCCACAAACATGATGCAACTATAAACAAAATTATAAAGCATCAAAGAAATTTCTAATTAAGATAAGCCCATTTCATAAAAAATTAGAAAAAAATTGAACTAAAAATTGAATATTTTTTGCAGAAAGTAGTCCATATTCACTCTTCCCTCCCTCCAAATGCCGATCCTCTCACTTGAACATTTACATATAAAAATAGACATACATGAGCAAAATGTTCACATTTAACAATATATCATCATTATCATTTTCCATAGACTTCTTTTCTCCTATTGTTGAATGTTGATGCTGAACATTTTATATGAGAGATTGATTCTTACCTACAAAACAATAGTGGCCGCACTAAATAGGAGATGGGAAGGGAATCTGATTCTACCAAGCATGGATGATATTTCCAAGTCCTCATCTAGATAGAGATCATTTCCATTTCATGCCTTCTTCGAGCAAATCATAAGTTTTTGCACTGCATTTAAAGCCAAGAGATTTACAACAACGTTAGCCGCTGAATTACTTGAATAGAAAAAGTAGTATTCCCAAGTGCCAAAGCCATGCTTTAATTAATATGCTTCAAAACT
Organism: Dendrobium catenatum; assembly: GCF_001605985.2. Taxonomy (NCBI): domain Eukaryota; kingdom Viridiplantae; phylum Streptophyta; class Magnoliopsida; order Asparagales; family Orchidaceae; genus Dendrobium; species Dendrobium catenatum. The sequence goes on from NW_021318661.1 coordinate 231,983, forward strand.
TAGAAGATAGATATCAGTTGGGGCAATGAAGCCTTATGTAAAAGAAAAGTTTGGCAAATATAAATATCATATAAATGATTACAAATATATTGATGGAAATATTGACGAGTTTCTAAAAATGTCTATCAAATTAGTCAATTAAGGAGAAAATTAACAACTAATTGACGAAAATTTGAAAATCCCAACATTAGCAATTGTTACCTGATCTAGCCTACTGGTATTGCTTATGGAGAAGCTATGATTCCTTGCGAAGAAACTCATCTCTAGTCTGTTGAGCTTGAACCATTACCAGTTTCTCTTGATATTGAGTATTAATCTCACTTAGTCTTGGTCTCTGCAACAATGTAAGAAGATGATCATAAAAATCAAATTTAATGCAGGATGAATTTGCCGCTGCTAAAAAAATAGAAAATAAAAAAAGTTATCAAATTTACCTCTCTATGCCATGTATTTTCCTTGCCCCCTGCTTCCTGTTGTTCTTTTGTCAATTTCATAATGTCTTCAAGGAATTTCTCTTCAAGATCCTCAAATGTCTGGGGATGATTACTCTCGTCATAGCCAACTTCCTTGTTATCTCTTGGATCTCTAACCATTTGTTTCTCCAATCCAATTTTGAACTCTGGTCTTTGACCTTGGTATGCAGATCGATAAGAATCGCTTCCTTGACATAAATCTCAAAAATTTAGTCTCCTTGAGTTTTATAAGACAATAAGGGAACAGTTTGCCTAAGCTAGATAAATGAAATGAATCTCATAAGAATGTTTTGTATGATAAGGTTCCCAAAAAGAAAAAGCCAGGATCATAAAGTTGATTATGGAAAGTTATAGAATGAATATTGGAATAGCTGACACAAAGATGAACACCAAACGGATTACTTAAATATTAAGGATCAATTGCTAAAACATTAGCAGAAAACAATGGAGCATTCTCTTCACAATCTACAGAATTAAAACTGTCACAAAAAAACGTTTAGAAAAAATTTCATTATTGGAATTAACATTAAGAAAAGCTTTTAGAAAAGAAAATTCATTCCAGAATTAACAAAAAAATTCATTTCAAATTCAACCAATTAAATCAATGCCATGACCTTCAGATGATTTACAAAAGGAACATTTAATTTGTGATCTTTTTACACATAAATTACTTGGAAAGTATGGGGTGTCTTTCAAAATTAGAAAACAAAAAAATATGCATGGTTGACATGATTTTCAAGTATTACAAGATTTCTATGATGATTTTGAAAAACTGACTATGTAGAATAGAATGTGCTTCCACGGTAAAAAAAATTGTTCAACTCAATTGAAATCTTCTCTCTATCATATTTTTTCATAGAAATATGTCAATTTCATTTCTTGAAAAAAAATATTTCGGATAACCCAGTTAAATTTTTTTAAGGGAAGGAAACATAGAGGGCAACAAATTAAGCAAAGGAGTAGCAATGAAAAGAAAATAATTGATTGATAGACATTGCTAGAGGAATCAGATAATTAAGAACAAGATTAACAACAAGAAAGTCGCTGTAGTTGAAAGGAAAATAAATGTGATAGAAAAATGAATTGAAAATTTTGTCCTGGGTTCACAATTCATAAAGAGTCCTTCGACCAAAATATATAAAAAATGAAATTTTCTCATCCAAGAATTTTAACTAAGTATAATCCACCCAACTAAAGCATGATGAGTATGTTTCATGATTAAATGATCCAATACATAGTATAGAACCCTATTACACCTCCATAAACCACTTTTCACAAAAAATAAATCTTAATTCTCAACTAACTTTTTTCTTAAAGCCCAAGTTTAGCCAGACATAAACACACCACTATTTCTTAAATATAGATAAACCCAAAACTGTTTCAAGTTAACTTGACATATTCAAAGGAAACCTGTAACCAGCATATAAATCGACATACTTATATAGTGTATACAAATGGAAAACAAAACTCGCATTCTAATTGCATATGAACTATTACTGTAGACACAGTTGAAGCAACTGCATGTTGGTGGAGATTTAATTGGCTATTATCATCTCCTTTTCAGTCAAACATTCCTTATGCAACACAAACAATGCTGCAGAATCTTACAAAGGCATCCAAAGATTTTGAGGGTGATAGTGGCACAAAAAAAAAAAAAAGATATTTATGAGAAAAACTACTTGATGTATTAAACTATGTAGAAATTATAACTTATTGTGCCAGATGTAGGAGGAGAATAATCTTATACGAAGAAAACTTTTCTGACAGGTTGTGGCACAATCTTAAGATCTAGGAATTCCACGTCGATGATTAACTTTCCCACAAATGTTGTTTACTGCGTAGATAAAATCGTCATTGTTCTTTAGTTGTTTGTCACAAACTCCTGCGTAAAAATGGCTTAGATTAAGCTTACATAGCTTTTCATATACTGGGTTCTTATGTTATCAATAACATAATAAATATTAGCATCGAACACCTGAAATAATGATATATAAAATAACTGAAAAAAAAGGTAAGAAAAATGGCTTTGTGGATAGGTGCAGAGCAGGACACGAGTTTAATGATAAAGGAGGCAATCGGTTGCAATCATAGAGGTATCTTAAAATTTTCAAGTAGAAAAATGCATCTCTACTTCAATATACCAGAATGCCAGCGAAAGAGATATAGAAGATCCCGGATATGGTTACAGCCAAAATTAGATAACATAAAATAGACAAATAATTCGATAAAATAAATTAAAAATATAAATCTAGGGCTTGAGGGCGCGAATATCCCATTTCTTCTTTCTCTACCTCAATCCGCAGCTCTACTTCGTGAATCTCGTACGAGATACGACACAATGCTTCTCCAAGCACCCTTTTTTTTCAAAACAAAATGCAAAACATGAAAGATTTGAAGGAAGAAGACGAAGGAATAGTTTTACCAATTATATATAATGGAGAAAATACGACAGTTATCTTAGAGAATCGAAACGTCGTTTGTTGAAAGGGATCAACGGGTGAATTCATTCTTCCAAAGAAGCAGAAACGCTAGAAGTTCAGAAGACCTATTAAGGAAACATTATAGAAGTTGAAAACATCGAAATAATTGGAGTAACCTGCGATGCGACTGGAGTAATTGCTGGTAAAAAGAAACGTTAAAGAAGTTTAGCATACCGAAACATTTGGAGAGACAAACTTACCGGAGAATTTGGAGAGACAAAACTACCAGAGAAGACAATGAGCGAAGTTAGGGCAAGCCAAAGACGGCGCCAAAGCGTTCAGAATTTCAAACGAGGGTAACGAAACATTGATTAGTAGGATAAAGGAAACATTAATATGATATTATGTAAACGAAAATAAATTAATTTTGACGGTTCTGAGGCATTCAGAAATAAAATTAATTTAGTATGAAGTGTATGTCATTAAATTACATAAGTTTTTTTTTATAATATATTAAAATTAATTATTTAAAATATAATGAAGGGGCAAGATAATTAAAAAAAATGATAACTAAGATCTCATGTAGAAAATAGTATAATTACAATTTTAACTAACATTATTCCAATCGAAACAATGCACAGCTTTAATACAGTAAAAAATGAAATCGTCTTTGTGCATTTAATGCCATAGTATAACATTTGATTATAATGTTAATATAGTCAAATCCGTTTTATAAATAAATTGAAGCCGCTTCATTAAAGCCGTTAAAATTTTATGTACTTTTATAAATATCGGTTAAAATTTTATGTACTTAAATACAATTAATGTAAACAAAATAAAAAAAATGTAATGAAGTTAATTAAATGTATAAATAAAACGAAAGGTTGTGATTCATTTTTTGTAAATAAAACGAAAGACTAGGATTGCATATGAGTGGAATCCCAAACCATTTTTATATAGTAGTATAGATATAGTAGTATAGATAGTATAGATATAGATAGTATAGAAGTATATATTTACATCATGTAACTCATAGGTGCAAGAGAATTAATAAAACGTAAATTTGCATCTAGCAAAGTGATTTTGCTAGATTAAGGCATCAATATTCAGTTAATTAATGTGTCTTAATTATAATTTAATATGTAACTCTTATGCACCTAAATGCCATGCACTTATACACCTATTGTAACATAAAGCTAATTTAATAACTCGCCTTCTTAAATCTGCTTCCATTCCCACTATATAAAACAATCCCCTTCCCTTCTCCATCCACAGCACAAGCAAACACAAAAACCACATAAGTAAAAATAGCAGCTTGAGTTCATCGCAAGCCATGGCCAAGTTTGCAAGCTTCGCCGTCGCCATCCTCCTCCTCCTTAGTGTTTCATTTGCTGCACGACCTTTTGTCGACGATGAAGACTTCTTTGCTGACGGACCCGAGCTTGCCCCGGCGCCATTGTTGGCTTGGGGCCCTGTAATTGTTGAAACAATTCCAGGACTAGATGATGGACCTGACAGCCTAATTCCCAGCCCGGGTCCTGTTGATCTTTTCTGGCCTAGTGCGGATGCCCCCAATGAGAATCTTGGGGACTAATTTCATAGAAATAGAGAATGTTTAAGAATATGAATATCGTTTGAGCAATAACTATTCTTATTATATTCGCTTTTCAACATATCTGAATGGAAAAAAATATTATTTCTTGTGTTGTTATGAATTTATTCAATGTTTGCGTCCTGTGTTTGTTCTGTTGTTTGATCAATTACTTTCTACTTTTATTTACGTTGCATAATATATCTATACTATTATATTTATTTACTTATTTATTTTACCATGTTAAAGGTTACTTGGATTTCATAATTGTTTGTTTATTTACTTATTTATTATTATTATACTCATCATAAAATAATTCATTAATCAAATATTACCATCAAAAGATTACCAAAAAAATAAATCAATTAATATATTTATCAAACAGTAATTTGTGAGTAAGAAGAAAAGCTATTAAACATAAATTCAAAAAACAAAGCAAATATGTTCCCATTTTTAGGACTCCGAAGCATAGTAAGGCTTTAGAACAAAAAAAATAAGCCTAATTTATCTCATCTATTGATATCTTAATAATTCCTATTAGAAAGTAGTTATAGATTTACTTAATACTTAGTTTTTGTTTTTTTCTTAAGCATTTATTACTCCTACACTCTTAAATATTTGGACTATATCTAAGAGCTTAGAACATATATGATCTTTGGAATAATGTAATTATCTAACTTTTATATTAATTTGCATCTCCTTAACTATATTGGTCTTTTGAATAACGTAATCTCCTAAACTATTTTTTTTAAATGTTATGCTTGCAATTCCATTTTGTTCTTCAATTAAAGCACTTATTTGAAGGTTTTGCAATTGAGAAGGGGTGAGACCTTCGATAGCGGAGGGGGCATCTTAGGAATGTAATGGGGAATTTAAGGAGCTGCACGTGAAAAAAAAAAAGAGTTGCACATGAGAAGAAATTAATAAAATAGATTTAAATGTTAAGAGAAATATAATTTATTATTTTTTCTTTTTTCAATGTGATAATAATGAAAAGTTATAACTTAATATTATGAGTTTAAATGAAGGGCTAATATTTAATATAGGAAGAATCACAATTTTTTTTTTTTTTTTTTTTTTTAAGTTGGAGATATTAGCATGCACTTCAATGTTAGAAAGACAATAACTTTGTAAGAAAATCAAACAATCAAATAAATTCTTATATCATAAATAGTGATGTCAATATTTGACATGACCTGAAAACCCGACTCGAACCTGTCCCAAAAATTTTGAGTTAGGGTCAACCCGTTTGTGAAATAGGTTGGGTTCGGGTTCAACAAACTGACCCATTTCAAAAATCGGGTCGAGTTCCGATAACAATATCACGAAGAAAGATTTGATATAGGATACCTGAGATAAAAATTTCTTGTTTTAAAATAAGCTCCTTTGCTTTCTTGGAATTTATCTATGAGAATAATTGAATAACTTCAATGAATTACTATTAATCATTTTCTCTTAATTTTATATGAATTAGTAATATAGTTAAGGAAAATCATGAATACTTTTATCATAAGAGAGAACTTAAAATAAATTATTTTTTTCCTGTGGGTTTTAACTATTTTGTGATAGGATTAGCATTTGTAAACCAATTGCATATTTTTTTTACATTCTAATTTAATGAAACTGTTAACCTTATTGCGTCCTAGAATATTCACCGCAGCAGAGAATTATAAAGTTTAACGTCTTAGTGTTGTACGAAGATCAAACACACAAATATAAAATGAAAGTACACCAGAGTTTTTGCGTGGAAAACCCTGAAAAGGGGAAAAACCACTAGGCATGGTCGAGTTTGAATGAATCTACTATTATTTGCAGTTGATTACAAATGATGCCCTTCATTGGGGGGAAGGCTTTGGCTTGATGTTACAAATATATATCATAAGGAGTGCATTACTTGTTGGGAATAGGAAGAATCATTATTGGTGTGTTCATTTGGTCGGCAGGACCATAGTCGACAGGCGAAGGAGGTCAGAAAGACCGTTGTCTGGTGACGGTGGTTGGAGAAATCATAGTCGGAGAGTGACAGTGGTCAGAAAGACCGTTGTCTAGCGAAGGAGGTCGGAAGGACCTTAGTTGGTTGGCGAAAGAGGTCAGAAATCGGACGATGGGCGGAAGTCCAGTGTCAATCAGAAGTTCAATGACAGATGGAAGTTTGATGTTGGGTAGAAGTCTAACAGAAGTCTGGGATGGGCGGAAGTCTGGCGATGGACAGAAGTCCGTCGATGGATAGAAGTCCGACGATGAGCGAAAGTATGACGTTGGGTAGAAGTCTGACAAAAGTCCGACGAAGGGAAAAAGTCCAGTATCGGGTAGAAATCCAGCAACGGACGAAAGTCCAGAGATGGACAGAAGTTCGGCAAATAGTAGAAATCCAACGACAGGCAGAAGTCCAACTTCGGGTAGAAGTCTGACGAAAGTCCAATGATGAGAAGGAGTCTGGCGTCGGGTAAAAGTCCGATGAAAGTTTAATGATGGGAAGAAGTTCGATGATGGGTTGAAGTCCAGTGTCGGATAGAAGTCTGACAAAAGTCCGGTGTTAGGTGGAGGCCGGGCAGAAATCCTGCAACACTTGGAGACCGGGCAAAAGTCTGGCTTTCCTTGATGGTCGGGCAGAAGTTTGGTGTCACTTGGTGGGCAGGAAAAAGTTTAGCTTTGGCGAGCAGCTGGGTGGAAGTCCAGCTTCGGTTGATAGCAGCGGAATTCTGGCACTGGTCGGGGAGGAGCTGGTGTCAAGAGAGCTCTCTTCATTTTCTTCCATCTCTTATTCCTTGGTCCCTTTTCTTCTCCCCTCTTAATGAAAAAAGAGGGTTTATTTATAGTTTTCTGATAGTGGTATGGCCAGTAAATATGAGGAAGATTAAGGGTAAATCGAGAGTGATTTAAATGGATGACCGATGTTGATTCCCTCGATCATAGACAGTTTACTAGACATTTGAATAGCTTAATGATATCAGAATTTGGTAATCTTGGGTTCGTTGGATTTGTGTCGTCAAGCCGCTCGATTCGACTATAAGCATGTCATGTTTGGAAACTTTTTGATAATCCCAATTATGATTTAAACCATCCAAATGCGTTTCAGGTCTTCAATTTAGACCCATTTGGTCTCGGATTGAGCCGAATTTAGTGTAATTAGATTCATATTTTTGAGTCGTTCAGTTCGACTGTAAGTTTGCTAAAATTCGAGTTCAGCTGGTCTCCAATTTAATTTTTAAAATTTCTAACATAATTTTCCTTTAGATTTGTGCCCGATTAAGGTAATTTTTGAGGATATATCAGTTGCACCTATTTTCGGACGTTGAAATTCCAGAAGTCCAAAAATATATATAGGTATATACTTTATTATAAATGGATATTAAAGTCTATATTAATTAATTGTATAGTATATAAGATTATATGTATACTATTTATGACATCGTATTAGAGATATCATATAGCAAGAAATAGACATTTAAATAAATACACAATTCACTAACTTAATAATCATAACTTATGTAATTAGTATTTTTGGTCACATCATCCGAGATGATCCATAAATCATCCTGGATGATCAGTTAAAAATAAAAATCATAATTAGGATATCCTGGTTAAGGCAGCCGTCATTAAGCACATCTTCCTAGACGATATTCATATCGGCCAGGATGATAAGCTTAAATCAGAAAGAATCAATCACTAGATTTATTTAGGTATCTTTAATTTTTAATCATCATCCAGGACATTGGCCTCGACGATGTCCTTCAATTATTTCTAAATTAATCTGGTAATTATAAAAAGTAATTAAGATTGATTGAATGATCATATAGTCCTGGACGATTGCAGGATCGTCCGGGACGATATGTTAAACAAAACCTTAATTCTTCCTGGACGATGTTTAATCGGCCTAGCTCATTCAGGGCGATTCTCTCGACGATATTCAACTAATTGAACTAATTGTACAGGATGTACTATCATCCTGGATGATAGGAACAAATTTCCTTCTGATCATCCCAAATCATCTTGGCTGATTGAGCTGAATTTATACTGATCATATAGGATGATCTTTAGATCGTCCTGGATAATAATATCGGTCTAGTACATTTAAGAGCCTTTTTGGAGCTCTTCTATTTAAGCTTTGTCAAAGACTTTGAAAGTGTCTTTGGCAGCCATTGTAGCTTCGTTCTTTTGGAGGAAATTTGAAGAGAGAACTTGAAAGGGAGAGAGAGGAAAGGGTGGAGTTTGAGAGAGGGAGAAGATCCTTAAAGGGGGGTTTCAAGGGAGTGTGGAGGGGGTTTCATATGGCTTCTTTGGCAAGCTCATACGTTAGTACCATTGGATTCAAGGGTCTTCTTGAAGAAAGTTTTGAAAAGAAGAAGATCTCTTTAGCGTCAAAGGACCCGACTACTCCGCTGCACCAGGGAAGGTGGAAGTGATTTTATAAGGGCTTCTCTACCTAGCTGTGGGGGTTAAAAGAGAGACACTAAGTTTAGTGCAATACTCGGAGGGCGCATCTGACGAGTGGACATATGTCAAGGTTTGATCGAACCACTATAAATCTAGTGTGTTCTTTCCTTTATTATTTTGACATTTATTTTTATTGTGATTAACTTCTTGGGTAAAATCTCTGATTGTTCTTTTTTAATTGATTTAATTCATTTCTATTGTAATATATAAAAGAATTTTCTTTTTGTTAAAGAATTTTTTAATATCAATTCACCATCCCTCTTGGTTAGCCTCGGGACTAGTTCATAAGGGCTTAACATCCTTGATGAACTTTCACTTACAACCCACCCCACCCTCACAAAAGGGGGACCAGTACAACAACTCCAAGATTTCCAATGAATCTTTTTATGAACATGAGGAGAAATTATGGGCTCCAAAAATCCAGCCCCAACCTCCTCCCACTTTGTTTTATTTCTTTAGGGGGAGTTTTAACGGAATTAAATTACGGGGTAAATTTTGGGAAGGCATATGGGTTTGTTGATAAGACACTACCCAAAGATTTTGCCCTCATTTTGTGAGGACTTAATGATATGAGTTCTGGTTTCCTATAGGCGCAAGCTCCTATAGTTAATTACCCCTCCCGATCACGAGAGAGAACTTTCAATTAAGGCTAGTCGTCACTCAGATGTGTTGTATCCATAGGTACATAATATTAGGTGTATAGTAGCAGCATGGGTATGTGATGTTAGAAAATTGGAGAGTTTTGGAAAGTGATATTTAAAATTAAAAAATTTCACCATCTTTCACTTAAAGCGAATGGTGGGGAGATGAATGATAGACTCGATCAAGATCCCATTATTCTGTCATCCCGAGCCATCGTGGTCCCTAGTCTACTTAGTCAGAGGAAGTAGTTGACCTAACCTGATAGAAGGACCTTGCCGGCAGCCATGGGTTCTTCATTCAAGGGGACCTTATAGACCTGGGGGATGTTTGTCTAAAAAGATAAATTTGAATCCACCTTAGCTAACAGAGGGCTTTATGCCCTATCAATTATATCTTATTGATTCATATCTTAAAGATTTGATGTCATTAAGGAACGTATTGGCTTTGGCCATAACCGGTATCTGTTGTGCCATTTGGCGGCAAAACCACTAGGTTCAAATGGCCCCAAGTCATAACTATTTATCGTGTGGGGCCATTTGGTGGCAAAACTACTAGTTAGAGGATACATACCACGTCTTTACTGATAAGAGATTATTTAAGAATGGATCCTCATGATATTTTTAACTAGACATTAATCCTCTGTGAGCTGAAGTAAATTTTAATTTGTCTACCCAACAAACTGTTGCGGATGGTGGATAAATTTTGATTTAAGTAGTTAGATGGTTGAATTTCAATTTTAAATATTTTTTGAAATTTTGGGATTTTGAGATTTTTAGATTTTTTAGGGGTATTGTATTTTGATGTACATTTAGATGGCATTTTGGAGATATTTGAAAAAATTTATGAACCCCTCTGATTGAGATCTGCATTCAATACGGCCATAATCGGGGTAATGGGGTCATTTAGAAATTTCATTGATTGGACCTTGTTAACTCTATCTACTACTCGATAGAGGATCGGGTCCCTAGGCTTTATGATTTTGTTATTGAATTTTCTTTATTGAATGCCCCGAAGGCCTTTTATGAACGTATAAAATAGATATTCTGGTCGACACCCTAACTGCATATCTGTTTGATAGTTCTAGCCATCTCGACTTCTATATGCCCATATAGAAGGATTGGGCTTGAATTACATTCATTTATTGACCTTTGTAGCATCCCTATACATCACATGTGTTCCTACAACATGCTCATTGGGGTCCATAGGGGTGTTTGGGGGGCATTTTATAAATATTTACTAGACCTTATCAACTCTTATTTACCAGATTAGGAGGATAATGTTTAAATTTAATGACCCACGCAGCATCCCTAGACGACACATGTATTCGTACAACACACTCGTTGGGTCCCATGCAGGTTTTATGATTGTAGTTGCCCATTTTGTGTACCTATGTTCATACATATTACAGTGCATGTACGGGGGCATTCTAAGAATATTTATAAAAGCCTTCTGTTCGCTTGCATGGTTTTTGTGGATCCATTGGCGGTGTAGTAGCTTATAAATTGAGTTGTTCGCTATTTTGTATAGGTAGATTATCGTACACTACTTGTTGCTCTCTGCATATAGATTGTAGTGCTCTAATGAATTTACTGCTTTCAATTATATTGATAGTTGCATTTGTTGTATGTTTTTGCATTTTGCTTGTGGGATATTTAGTATGTACACTGGGTATTTTGCAATAGCTTGCAGATGCTTGCATTTGTTGTAGTATCATCAATATTTGCTTATAAAATATCAACATATTTTCTTAACATTGGACAGTGATTGATTGTAGAGGTGTTGTGACGTTTGTTGCCTTCTACTATGATGACTTGTTGGGGCGTGGGTATTTTGCATGTGTACCATATATATTGCATGCCAACTTGCATTGACCATGGGAGGGTCATACTTTGGCTTGCACTTGCTTATGCATCCATCTCAGTCTTCTTGAATGCATTCATTGAATCCTCCTTGAATGAATTTGTAGAATGCTTGTCAGCCTTATTATTTACAAACAAGTTAGCATATTTTCCTAAGGTCAAATGATATTAGCCACTTGCAAACTGTATTTATTTAAAACTTGTTCAGCAAATATTGATCATTAATTTGTCTTATTCACTATGTATTGGACACATTTGTTGATGTAATTTCTTGAAGTTGGATCATTATTGGTGACAGAGAGGTCATTGTATTCCTTCATTGCTATTCACTCACTTCAGCTGTCTATTTGATCAAACAAATCCTTCTATCATAAGTCCTTCCACTCACTTTGAGTTGTATTGCTTGCATGAAGTTCATTTGAATGCAATCACTTCAAGAAAATTACATCGAAGCCAACAAGTCCTTGTACATCTGTTTGCGTGGTTAACATTTTCTTGTATGGTGTTTATTTGGATACACTTGAATGATTACAATCATTATTTATAGTTGCTTATTACCCTCTGTTACAATCTTTTTATTGCTTGCAAGCATATTACACTGGTAAATTATTTGTCTTCGATAATGCTTGGCATTATTTTCATTGATGTGTGCATATGTATCTCCATCTTGCTTATTACTTGCGAATGAGATGTAGTAGGGACTTTCCTTTTCCACTATACATCTTTATCTACTCATCTATATCTGCTTGAATGACCAAGATTTATTTATTGAGCCTCTATATTTTGATTGTTCATTTGAATGTCCTCCAAAAGTTCATTGTGCATTCTGTTGTCATTAAATTTCTAAGCTCAAGCTCTTTATACTTATAGGGAATAGGAATGTATGCTTGCTATTATGGTCACAAGTGATATAAACAATCACTGTAGGCTTTTATGTTCATCATACCCATCATAGAGATGTTATTAGATCTCCAAATTTTGTTTATGAGTGTATCACTGCGTTGCTCATGGGTGAATCATTGCATGCACTTGAGAAACTTACTCTCACTTTACATTTGCATACTGTATAGGAGATCTCACAGTTCACCTTACAAGTTCCAAACTTGAGTTTCTTATGATCATCAATATTTACTCAAATAATTTGGATTTTTAATTAGCATTTGCATTCAACTTGAGGTGACAATTCCTTAACATTCCATTAAAGTTTTGATATCATCTTCAAGTCATGTTCATTGTAATTGTCCCAAGTCACAATCTTAAGTCAATACTCTTTCAAGTTCATATCAAATCCAAACCAAAGTATTCTTCATTCATTTGTGTTCCCCGTAGTCCAAGTTCTTTGTTCAAGTTCTTGTAGTCTTGAGTTCAAGCCCAAGCATAATCTTCTATTGTACAACTTCAAGTGTTTTTTAATTTGAATTAAGCTTGATCTGTTACATTTTAGTCATAATTTTTGTGAGGTCCATTAAAATTCATCTCCTTTGTATTCATTCAAGTTTAATTTTAGTTCATTTAATGTCAATGTTTGAGCTCAAGTCCAAGTGTGGTTCTTGCTATTCAAAAGTTTAAGTCCCCTTCAAGTCAAGTTAAACTCCACTGTTCACCAAAAATTTCGGCAGCATTTCAGCGTCTCGCCCATTTACAGGAAAATCTGAGAGACTAGCCTTCCCCTCGTCGCTACTTCAGCTCTTCAGGTAGGTGTCAAATGATATCGCAGCCATAAATTCTTCAATCCCCGCCCGCTACATGAGCGTTTAAGGGTCTTAATGCCCCTGTTCAAAAGAGCACAAGGATTTCCCCACGTATGGGTACTTAGTTTTTCCCCCCTCATGCTACATGAGCGGTTCGGGGATTTCCCACATTGTCCCAAGTGCCGCACCGGTTTTCCTCCCTACTACGCTACGTGAGTGCATAGGGGGTTTGCCAGCTCGTCACTAGCGTCGAGATGATTTTTAGCTTAGAAAAGTTATACCTTTGTGTAGGGGCGACGATGGTGGAGATGAAAGAAATGCAATTTTATCTTTCTTCTTCTCTTTTTCTCATTTTTCTCTTTCTTTTTTTTTTCTTCTCTTTTTTTCTCTTTTTTTTTAAACCTTCTCTCTTCTTCTTTTTTTTTTTTCATCCTCTCACAAATACACACACATATGTTATATATATAATAGATACATATAATACATAGATATAACATATTATGCATATATTTTACAATATATATATATATATATACTATATGTTATATAATAGACACATATATATAGAGCGAGAAGGCGTCGCGTTGGGTCTCATTTGCGGTAGAGAGGACAAGGTCTCGACTACTTGGGCTTATGGAGATGGTTTCGAGAGCTTGAGGAAGAGGGAGCTTGGCTTTTGATCGAGTGAGGAGGCCGACTGGGGTTTGATTTGGCTAGGGTTGCGGGAAGAATCAAATGGGACTTGAGGCTATGGGAAGAGGCGAACAACTACTAGAGACGAGAGATTAGGTATTCAAATCAGAGGGAAGATCGGACTCTACGATCGGTGCAGGAGTTGTCATTCTGAGAAAGAGTCGGCTTCAGTGGGATATTTGGTTGGAAGTGGTGTTTATTTTGGAGAGGAAGTATGAGGAAGAAGATCTCTCTCTCTCTCTCTCTCTCTCTCTCTCTCTCTCTCTCTCTCTCTCTTTTCCTCTCTCTGTGGAATGTGTCTTGCGATGAGGTAGAGGTATATCGGAATAGGGAAGAGGGTGGTCGGAGAAGGAGGCTGGGCTCGACTTCAGTTTTGCTTGGAGGAAGGAGGTGGATCGCAAGGAGGAAGGGGTTGGTGCTTTTAGGATTTTCATGTACAGGAAGAGAAGAAGAACTAAATACCTCTGCTTGCTCTCATTTTAACCAAAGGGAATGGAGTCTCGATCGAGGAGCTGTCATAGGATTTAAGCAGAAATCCCAGAATGACGATGGATATCTTGCGGGATTTATAGAGATATGTGCGGATTCTCGATGAATATGAGGTGTGTGATTTTTTCTTTTTTTCTTGTCTCTTTTGGGTATTATACATAGGTTAACATAACTCCAAAAGAATCTATTAAAAAGCTTATATAGTTTGTTGCATATTTTTAATGTAGGAGGAATAGTTCGACACAAGTAAATCGGCATTGAACAAAGAAATATTTTTAATTAAAATAAGTCTACCATGTATTGATAATAATTTAAATTTCCCAAATAGAGTTCTTATCTTGAATTTTTTTTGTAAAATATTATCAAAGAGAAATAATTTCTTTTTACCCTTATAAAGAGGGGGTTCCCAAATAGACAATAAGTAGAGTTTGATTGCAAAACCTCATTAGATGAGTGATGGAGTTAATTTTGGTCTTGTTTATACCTTCGCCAGGGATAAAAGTGCACTTCTTATTGTTAAAGATAATGTCACTTTCTTTACCAAAAGATAAAAGAAAGATGTAGATCTTCTTGATAATATTGAGAAACCATTGCAAAAAATAATGATATCAACAGCAAAACTTAAGTGAGTAATGTTCATGCTAGCTGAATTAATGTAAAGATAAACTTTTGTATTTAGAGAAAAGAACTTGAAGTCCTCTCGATAAGTATTCAGTAATGATGATATATACATAAGGTAGGGGATAAGGGATCCCCTTGTCTAACACCTTGAGCAGCCTTAAAGAAACCCTGAGATATACCATTGACATTAATAAAGTACCTTCCATTCTCAATAATGTTACTGATAAGAGAAATACAAAATTTTTAATGCCAAATAATTTCAGAATTTTATACATGAATGACCAACTGATATTTTCATAAGCTTTAAATATGTCAAACTTCAACACAATATTATGACCAACAACTTTATAATCAATATTATGAATAAGCTCTTTAGCCAGGAGAACCTTATCCGAAATTCTTCTTCCTTTGACAAAACCAGTTTGGAAAGAAGAAATGATGTAAGGAAGAATAAGAGTCATTCTATCAGCAAGAATTTTATAGATAAGTATATTAAAAGTTGTTGGTGGAATTTTGAAAACATGTTTTGAAAATATTAGTTTTCTTTGGGACTTAAAATTGAATTCTAAAATCGAATTGTCTCGTTAGAAAAAGTATATCACCTCGAGAGGTGAGAATAAAATTTCATAAATGAGGTCAACAAAAGTAAAGCATAAACTAATGAATATAAAATCATTCCAAGTAGACGGATTAACACATTTGGGAATAAGAGACAAAGAGGTGCTATAAAAATATTTAGGTACAGTCATACCATTAAAAAAATGTTTCACAGTAAAGCATAAATTAGATTTAATGATATGTCAACATTTTTGGTAAAATTGGGTAGTGAAACCATCAGGACCAGCAACTGAATCCTAATTCATAGCCATAAAACACTTGTAAATAACATCAAAATTTAGGTATTTGCAAAAGAAACATTCTCATAATCAGAAAGAATAAAAGGAATACAATTTATATTAGATATTCTTTCCACCTCTCTAGTTTGACCAAGTATTCTTTTAAAATGAGAAATAACATAAACAATAATAAAATCCTCATCATCTAACCAAGACTGTTTGTTGGACTTAATTTTATGAATAACAAATTTAATCTTTTTGTTATTGGCACGAGCATGAAAGCATTTGGTGTTTATATCACCACCAAAGATAAAAGTGGCATTAACTTTTTGTCTCAAAAAAATTTCTTCTTTTATATGAAAGTCCGAAAGGACATTTTTAGCTTTGATTAAAAGGGATCTTTTGTGATTATAATTTTTAAGCATAAAGTTATTCTCCAACCGAAGAACCAATTTTTCAACTTTGATAATATTATCAATCAGGTTACCCAAAATATTTTTATTCCACCACCTGATAACTTGTTTCAATATTTTAAACTTAAGAGCAAGAATAATCATACCATTAGAACCATCACAATAAGAAATAGGAGCATGCTAGTTTTCCTCAATCATCTTGAAAAAGTATTTAGGGAGAAGCAACATATTTTGAACCTGAAAAAAATCAGAAAAGGAGCTATGATCAATGTGAATAAGTAGAGGAGCGTGATCAAAAATATTTCTAGAATGATGCTCCATTGAAGTTTTATGATAAGAAGTGACCAAATCTATATTAAAAAGAATCCTGCCTAATCTTTCCCACATTCTGTAGTTAGATCAGGTAAATTTAACACCAATAAAATCAAGATTAGAAAGACCACAATCCAAAATTATACTATTAAAATCTTCCATAGTGTTATAAGAAGGTTCAAATAATATTAAAATCACCCTCCACAAATCAAAGGCCATTAAAAGTACCAGCAAAGTCCGATAATTACTGCCATAAAGTTTGTCTACCAGTTCTAGTATAGCTAGCATACCATATCGAACCCATGACAACTTTGTTATTGACTAATAAAGAGCAATGTATAACATAATGATAATCAACAATAACATTGAGTTGGTTCTCTTCTTTAGAAAGCAATAAAAACGTCATGCATCCCAAATAAAACATAAATTTAAAGGGGAGTTTTGGAAACAAATTCCATGCTAATCGAATTTAAGGATTTATTAAGTTGGAAAAAGTTTAAGAGTTATAATCATATGCTTATGTTGCATTTATTATTATGTTAAAAATTAATCATGCATATTTGGAGTTATAGTTATAATAAGAGCCAATCCCAAATTTAAAAAGTAGCCCATAGATAATTATATCCTTACTCATCTAGAGTTATATGATATCTAAAAATTTCCATAAAGTCTACATATATTGATGGAATAAGTTTGGATTGTTAAGACAATTTCCTTAAACCTAAATTTTTTACAAAATTAATTTTCCTTGTTCATTTGTCAATTTTTATTATTAGCAATTTTATTCCACCTAATTTTTATTGGTGTTATAACACATTAAGAGAAATGTTATTAAAATAGTTTCCTGACCCTCAAAGTTCAAGATTACTGACTTCAAACTTTATCTTAAACTTTATGAAGTTGATTGGTTTCTTTCCGGGTTTACCTTTCTCATATATTTGCTTTTCTTTCAAGCTTATTTCATAAGATTAAAAAATTAAAGAGAGAAAGATTGTCAAAATAAGTATATGAGCAATACTTACAACAAAAAAAAACATAGTTTATACATATATATAGAATGAAATGGTCGAATAACAAAACAAAGGTACGCTCAAAGAATCACGGATTCACAACCAGAAAAAAATAGATTTATTCATCCATTTAGATACAATCATACAAGTAAAGTAAGTATATATAGATGCTCAAACGATATTAATTATTTTCTTAAGCAATTTATATTTCAATTGGATTAGTTCCCAATTTCTCCTTAGAGGCCTCAGGACCCCTGAAATATTTAATAGGTCCCGGACCAGGAATCAAGCTGTCAGGTCAATCATCAAGTCCTGTAATAGAATCAGCAATTATAGGGCCACAAGCCAATAATGGCGACAGAGCCAACTCAGGCGCACCATCAATAAGCTCATTGAAAAAGTTCGCGCAACAAAAGAAACAATGAAGAAGAGGAGGATGGAGACAACAAAGTTTGTTGATTTGGCCATGGATAATTGATAGGTTGTAATGAACTCAAGTGGTTGTGTTTGCTTGTGTTGTGAATGGGGAAGGGCGTTGCTTTATATGGTGGAATGAATGAATGATTATGAGATAATGAATTAAGTGGATGTTATAGTAGGAACATACATACATAGCTTGAAGTAACTCGTATATAAGAGTTACGTGTTCAATTGCATGAGTTAAGCTAGTTGGCGTTCATTTTTTTATTATAATTTAGTTGAATTAAATATATGGTCGTTTGCATCTGGGATTCTAAATAGTTGTAAAAACACATTGGTTAGCTTAACATAAACGCTATAGTAAACTATTGAGAAGTAAAACTCTAAATATATTTAGTTGGAAATTTTTTGGAAAATTGTGGCAAGATCATGAGATTTGATATGACTCATTAAAAAATTTTATTTAGTGATCATGAGTCTTGATGCAACTTTTAGATATCACAACATTTAAGTTTTTTAAATTTGGTTACTGAATTCAAAAAACAAGTTTTCCCTATTTTAAATCTTAACATTCCTCTCCATAAAGGTCATGAACTTTTTTTTTTTTGATAAAATGTTATCTAAAATTTCTAAAAGGCTATCTATTTGGAAATTTAAACTCCTATCAAGAGTATCATTTGTTCCATGCATGTCTATTTATCTCATTCAAACTATGAACCCTACTCTTGAGGTTTGTGATAGTTAGATAAACTTATTAAAAAGTTCTTTTAGGGCTATGCTTCTAATTCCAAAAAGATTCATTAGTCAAATTGGAAGGCTTGCACTAGTCCTCTTAAGGAGGATAGTTTAGGATGTAAATTCATTTCTTATTTAGTGAAAGGATTTTCTAATAAACTTTTGTGGAAGTTTAGAACCAATGATTATCTCTGGGCTAATTTTATGAAACTTAAATACTGCGAAAACAAACACCCTCATATTTGTTCCTTTAAGAAGGGGCAATCCTTGATTTAGAGAATATTATGTAATATTAATTGACATGGTGAACCGACTATTAAATGGGGAATTAGGAATAGTTCTTCACATTTCTGGCTGGATGATTGGACTGGTGTAGGGTCACTTGACTCCTTCCTTAACACTCATTCTACCTCTCTATTGAAGATTATTGGTTCATTAAGGATGAAAATTGGTGCAAAAATCTTCTTCTTGATTATGGCTCTCAAAGTTTAGTGGAGATCATTTATGACATTCCTATTCATCCTAATTGTAATGACCTTCCCATATTTAAAATTTAAAAAAAAAAAAGTGGAATTAGCTCTAAAAATGTGTGGCATAGCTTTAGGATTAAAATGGATTACAACCCTATTTGTGACAAAATCTAGATTTCTTTCACTCATTTAAATTTCTTTGTTTTTGAATGGAAAATCTTAAAAGGCCATGTTCCTATTAACATCAGCTTGAATGAGAAAGGTATTTTCTTAGCCTCCAAATGTCAATATTGTTATCATATTGAAACATTGAGGCATGTCTTTTTGGCTGGTCTAGCTTAATATGGAAAAAGGTTTTAGTTTAAATATTTTCTCTAATTATTATAATTTATACTCTTTAGTCGCTTGGTTTTTTAAAAGACCTAAAAGTCATATTCTTACTGTTATTCCTTTAGTGATTTTGTGGTTGTTATGGAATGAAAGGAATAATTGTAAGCATAGTGGTGTCAAAATGAGCTTTGATAAGATTATGATTAAAAAAATCATACATCTTTTTAATGCTAAAATGTTGACCTATAAGTATTTCAGAGGAAATGGTGTTTAGGCCTCTTTCTTTTACATTGAATGTTCTAGCAATGGTAGGGTCTCTACCCCTAGGATTGTAATGTAGAATAAACCCTTTAAAGATGAATTCAAACTTAACATTTATGGTTTTGTCTCTCTTACCGGTTGTGGCTTCTGAGGTCTTATTCTTGATCATGATGGTGCTTTTCTCATTGATTTTACCTCTAACATTCCCAAATGCAATGTTATATGTGCTGAAATGAATGCTCCTTACAAAGGACTTCTATTATGCACCAATAATAATTTTTGGAATATTTGGATTGAATCTGACTCAAAACTGCTTGTTTCTTTAGTAAATGCAAAAAAATGTCATAATACTAATCTTTTCTACTTATTCAACAAAATAATGAACTTACTTTGTAGATTAAATTATAAAATTGGGGGAAGGTAATGCCGATGTTGATGGGTTGATGAAAGTATGTACTATGACAAATGACACTATTTTATACAACAAAAACTCTTTACATAGAACTCTCAATAGTAAGGTCAATCTTAATGCTTTGGGTGGGCTATACATAAAAAGTTAGGTGTTGGTGCAAGATCTATTAGTATTCTGCTTATTAAATAGTGTTCATGTCCATCTCTCTCTTTTTTTCTTGTTTGGCTATAGATGTTTGGTTTTCCAACATTCAATTTTTTATATTAGAATGAGTATATTTGTTGCAGTTATTTACAGTTTCATTAATTATTTTTCATTCCATATGTTTATATTTGTTGTGGGTGATGGCTCTCTTCTTGTATATGTCTATGCGCTTGATTTGATGGCTCAATTTTGCTTTGATAGTTATTCTTTGATTGCCTATTTGAATCTATTTATAGTGTATTTTGATGGAATTTGTGGGCTATGATTGCATGTTTCCCTCTAATGTTTGGGGATTGTCCCTTGTTACTTCCAATCAAGGTAGTCTCATCTAATTGGTTTTTGTGGTATGATAGTGGTTGTTTGTGTAGGATTTGGTGGTGTTGATTGGTAGTTTGAATTCTATTGGATTATATACTATTTCATTTTCCCTATGCCATGGTCTAGTGTCTTGTGGCCTTCTCAGTTGTGATTTCTCAGTGATTATGGTTAGGAGAATTCTTCCTATACTACTCCATTTATGAATGTGGATGGATGGATTCCTTATGAGGCTTACTAGGTAACACTGGAATTTTTTCAAAGATTGATTATATTAAATACTAAACATATTTGAGCCTCTATTTCTCCTTTTATGACATTACATTTTTTTTTAAATGCTACAACTTTTTTAGGGTTTTATCCCTCTATCTTGATCGGCTTTCGTTGTGAATCAATTATTATTGGGTGGCTTTAGCTGATATCCAACTACTTTATTATGGTTGTGTCTCATTGACTTGGGCTTTTTTTATATAGCAGTTTCATGTATGAGTCTTTGATTCTCTTTATTGATGGCTGGTGTTGTTATTATTTCCTGACAATTGACTTGCGCTAAATTACTCTGTCTTTATGTTTATATTAGCTCTCTTTACCTTTCAAGTTCTACATTCATGTGCTTATAGATACATTATTCGGTGGAATTTTATTTCTTTTTGTTATTCCTTTTATATTTTAGAGAGTGCCATCGACTATGGATTTTCATGTGAATTGCTTGAAGTTTTAATTATGTTATTCATTGTGTTTATGATCTAGTATTTTGGTTAGTTTATGGCCTCTCTTAATTTTTACTGGTTCCACTTCGTGGTTCCTGGTTGCTCTTAATGCATTCAAGCTATGGCTGATTTTTGGGTGTGGCTTCTTGCCTACCTTATTTTTTATCTCTTATTTATATTAATTTGGAAACTGTGCTCTATAGGCTTTATTTTCTCTTTTAATTGCAGCTCTAGGAGTACTGGAGAGTGGTGGTTTCCTTTAAGGACTTTGTAACTTTTATTTTGATGATATAAAATATGCACCCATAAACGGGCTTCACTTTTAAAAAAATTTTCTTTCCAAAACTCTCAATATTGTCTTCAGGTTCATCAAAAATTTATTTTCAATAACTTATTGACACTGAATTAACCTGGGTGGCGAACTAAATAGGCAACTACATTGCCGCAATTACAAGAACTTCCTTCTTATTTGGGAAATTTCATTCAGTAGAAGCTCCCAGGCCAGTGGCATGCCAGATGAACTCTTTCATGCATAGGATGACCACCCTCATGATGGGGAATCACCACCTGAAAGAAATCAAGATACAGAAAACTAAAAAATAAAATTGGAGCTAGTTTATTATTTTCTTCTCTATTTTCTTTATCGAGTCAAGAGACGTCACACTAGTCCAATCATCCAGCAAAAAATGGGAAGAACCATTCCTAATTCCCTATTTAATAGTCAATTCATCATATAAATTAATATTACATAATCTTCTCTAAATTGAGGATTTCCCTTCTTAAAGGAACAAATAAGGTGTTTATTTTTGCAATATTTAAGTTTCATAAAATTAGCTCAGAGATAATAATTGATTCTAAACTTCCACTAAAGTTTATAAGAAAATCTTTTCACTAAATCAAAAATCGATTTACATCCTAAGCCACACTCCTTAAGTGGACCAATGAAAGCCTTCCAATTAGACCAATGATTTTTTTTGGAATTAGAAATAGAGCCTTAAAAGAACATTTTAATAAGTTTATTTAATATATCACAAACCTCAAGAGTAGGGTTCATAGTTTGAATGAGATAAAAAGGCATGCATGGAACAAATGACACTCTTGATCAGCACAAGCCTAGCCTCCAAGGATAGGAGTTTAAATTTCCAAACATAGAGCCTTTTAGAAATGTTACATAACATTTTATCAAAAAAGATAGATTTTCATGACCTTTATGGAGGGGAGTGCCAAGATTGAAAATAGGAAAAACTTGTTTTTAAATTCAATAACCAAATTAATAAAATTTAAATGTTCTAATATGTAATAGTTGCATCAAGACTCATGATCCGTAAATACAAATTTTTATGAGAAATATCAAATCTCATGATGTTGCCAAATTTTTTCAAAAAATTTCCAACTAAATATATTTATAATTTTACTTCTCAATAGTTTGCTATAGCATCTACATTAAGCTAATCAATGTGTTTTTACAACTATTTAAAATCCCATATGCAAACGACCATACATTTAATACAATTAAATTACAATTAAAAAAAAAATGAACACCAACTTAACTCAAGCAATTGAACATGTAACTCTTGTATACGAGTTACTTCAAGCTATGTATTTATGTTCCTACTATAACATCCACTTAATTTGTTATCTCACATTAATTCATTCATTCCACTATATAAAGCAATGCCCTTCCCCATTCACAACACAAGCAAACACAATCACTTGAGTTCATCTTAAGCCATCAGCTATCCATGGTCAAATCAGCAAACTTTTTCATCGCAATCCTCCTCCTCTTTAGAGTTTCTTTTGATGCACAATCTTTTTTTGATAAGTTTACCGATTGTACACCTGAGCTAGCTCTGTCGCCATTATTGGCGTGGGGCCCTATAATTATTGATTCTATTTCAAGACTTGATGATGGACTGGATAGGTTACTTCCTAGTCCGGGACACATTGAATCTTTTTGGGGTCCTTAGGCCTTTGAGGAGAAATTTTGAGACTAATCCAAATGAAAGATAGATTGCATAATATAATAATTAATATCATTTATGCATTTATATATACTTATTGTACTCGTTTGATTGTATCTGAATGGATCAATAAATTTATTTTTTCCTAATTGTGAATTCATGATTCTTTGGGCATACCTTTGTTTTGTTGTTCAACCATTTCCTTCTATATATATGTAGAAACTGTGTTTTTTTTGTTGTAAGTATTGCTCATATACTTATTTTGACAACCTATTTATCTCTTTTATTATTTTATCTTATGAAATAAGTTTGAAAGAAAGTAAATATATGAGAAAAGTAAAGCTGGAAAGAAATCAATCAACTTCATAAAGAAAAAGTTTGAAGTCAGTGATTTTTAACTTAATTTGAGGGTCACAAAACTATTTTAATATCATTTCTTTTTTACGTGTGATAAACACTAATAAAAATTAGGTGGAATAAAATGGCTAAAAAATTTTGACAAATGAAAAAGGAAAATTAAATTTGTAAAAAAAATTAGGTTTAAGGAAATTATCTTAACAATCCAAACTTATTCCATCAATATATGTAGACTTTATGGAAATTTTTAGATATCATATAACTCTAGATGAGTTAGGATATAATTATATATGGACCACTTTTTAAATTTGGGATTGACTCTTATTATAACTGTGACTCCAAATATGCATGATTAATCTTTAACATAATAATAAATGTAGCATAAAGCTTATAATTATAACTCTTAGACTTTTTATAACTTAATAAATCCTTAAATTCTATTAGCATGGAATTTCTTTCCAAAGCTCCCACTTAAATTTATGTTTTAATTGGGAAGCATGACTTTTTTACTGCTTTCTAAAGAAGAGATCCAACTCAATATTATTGTTGATTATCATTATGCTATACATTGCTCTTTATTTGTCAATAAAAAAGTTGTCATGGGTTTGATATATTATGTTAGCTGCATTATAACTGGTAGGCAAGCCTTATGGCACCAATTATCAGACTGCTGGCACTTTTAATGGACCTTGATTTGTGGAGGGTGATTTTAATATTATCTCAACCTTCTTATAATGCTATGGAAGATTTCAATACTATAATTTTGGATTGTGGTCTTTCTGACCTTGGTTTTATTGGTGCTAAATTTACCTGGTTTAACTATAGAATGTGGAAAAGATTAGATAGGATTCTTTTTAATATGGATTGGATGTCTTCTTTTCAGAAAACTTTGATGGAGCATCATTCTAGAAATATTTTTTATCTTGCTTGTCTACTTTTTCACATTTATCATAGCTCATTTTCTAGTTATTTTTAGTTTCAAAATATGTAACTTCTCTCTAAAGACTTTTTAAAGATGGTTGATAAAAACTGGCATGCTCCTATTTCTTATTATGATGGTTCCAATGGTATGATTATTCTTGCTCCTATGTTTAAAAGGTTGAAAGAAGTTATCAGGTGATGAAATAAAAATGTTTTGGGTAACTTATTTGATAATATTACCAAAGCTGAAAAATAGGTTCTTCGATTGGAGAATAACTTTATGCTTAAAAGTTCTGATCACAACAAGTCTCTTTTAGTCAAAGCTAAAAATGTCCTTTCGGGCCTTCATATAAAAGAAAATTTTTTGGAGACAGAAAGCTAATGCCACTTTTATCTTCAATGATGATATAAACATCAAATACTTTCATGCTCGTGCCAATAACAAAAAGATTAAATTTGTCATTCACAAAATTAAGTCTAACAAGGGGTCTTGGTTAAATGATGAGGATTATATTATTGCTGCAACTATTTCTCATTTTAAAAGCATACTTGATCAAACTAAAGAGGTGAAAAGAATATATAATATAAATTGTATTCCTTTTATTCTTTCTGATGATGATAATGTTTCTTTTTTAAATACCCGGATATTGATGTTATTTACAAATATCTTGTGGCTATGAATAAGGATTTAGTTGCTGGTCCTAATGGTTTTACTACCAAATTTTACAAAAGTATTTCAGAATTAAAACACCTCAAATATGTTTAGAAATTACGATTCACAACCTAAGTTTGCTCGTCTGTCCATGGATGGTAGGCAGTGCTTCTCTTGAGAATAGTACCCTGCAACCTGAAAAGCTCCCTCAAAAACTAACTGAGGAACACTTTGTCTCGATCACATACATTTGATTCAGGAATTCCATGTAATCTAACCACTTCCTGGATAAATGTTGCTGCCACTAATATTGTTTTGTAGGGATGTTGTAGGAGGATAAAATATGAACCCGTCAAATGCTCAAAATTTAAACCCATGTTGTTACTATATGCTAGATAACATGTATCTCCACGTATCTAATTGATGACTAGGCTCAATCAAAAGTTCTCTATCATTATTGGGAGGGGTAATTAACTATAGGGGCTTGTGCCTATCGGAAACTAGAACTTAGATCATAAAGTCCTCGTAAAATGAGGGTGAAATCTCTAGGTAGTGTCTTATCTACAAACCCATTTTCCTTCCAAATTTTACCCTGACACTTAATTCATTAAAACTCCCCCAAAAAGTAGTGAGGATTCTAGGGCCAAATTTTTGGAACCCACAATGAGCAAGTGAAGGTACAGTGAGAGTGAAGTTATAAGAAAAATCATGATGTATATAATTTCTTTATTTGCCTTGAACAAACATGAGATGATGAAGTAGAGTTATAAGGAGAAGTGAAGGTATAAGGAGGTCTTGGTAAGTGTAAATTTTATGTTATGTGTCATTTCATGTTATGTTGTATATGATGCTATTTATATTTTGACATCACGCTTAGTGAAGTATTTATGTTATATGACCAAGTTTATGCTAAACTATGAAATGTTGCCCCTATTATATAGTCTTTTTCAAGTGATACATATTTGGTTATCATCATATATGCATATTCGTAACATTTGTTTGGAATGATAAAATAAAATTGTTAAGTACACCATACAATATAAAAGTTAGGATAGCCCACATTTAAATGTAATCCATTATTTATATACTATGGTTTTAT
>NW_021318661.1:258469-265815 GCF_001605985.2 Dendrobium catenatum
AAGCTAAAAATGTCCTTTCGGGCCTTCATATAAAAGAAAATTTTTTGGAGACAGAAAGCTAATGCCACTTTTATCTTCAATGATGATATAAACATCAAATACTTTCATGCTCGTGCCAATAACAAAAAGATTAAATTTGTCATTCACAAAATTAAGTCTAACAAGGGGTCTTGGTTAAATGATGAGGATTATATTATTGCTGCAACTATTTCTCATTTTAAAAGCATACTTGATCAAACTAAAGAGGTGAAAAGAATATATAATATAAATTGTATTCCTTTTATTCTTTCTGATGATGATAATGTTTCTTTTTTAAATACCCGGATATTGATGTTATTTACAAATATCTTGTGGCTATGAATAAGGATTTAGTTGCTGGTCCTAATGGTTTTACTACCAAATTTTACAAAAGTATTTCAGAATTAAAACACCTCAAATATGTTTAGAAATTACGATTCACAACCTAAGTTTGCTCGTCTGTCCATGGATGGTAGGCAGTGCTTCTCTTGAGAATAGTACCCTGCAACCTGAAAAGCTCCCTCAAAAACTAACTGAGGAACACTTTGTCTCGATCACATACATTTGATTCAGGAATTCCATGTAATCTAACCACTTCCTGGATAAATGTTGCTGCCACTAATATTGTTTTGTAGGGATGTTGTAGGAGGATAAAATATGAACCCGTCAAATGCTCAAAATTTAAACCCATGTTGTTACTATATGCTAGATAACATGTATCTCCACGTATCTAATTGATGACTAGGCTCAATCAAAAGTTCTCTATCATTATTGGGAGGGGTAATTAACTATAGGGGCTTGTGCCTATCGGAAACTAGAACTTAGATCATAAAGTCCTCGTAAAATGAGGGTGAAATCTCTAGGTAGTGTCTTATCTACAAACCCATTTTCCTTCCAAATTTTACCCTGACACTTAATTCATTAAAACTCCCCCAAAAAGTAGTGAGGATTCTAGGGCCAAATTTTTGGAACCCACAATGAGCAAGTGAAGGTACAGTGAGAGTGAAGTTATAAGAAAAATCATGATGTATATAATTTCTTTATTTTCCTTGAACAAACATGAGATGATGAAGTAGAGTTATAAGGAGAAGTGAAGGTATAAGGAGGTCTTGGTAATATATATATATATTTTATGTGTCATTTCATGTTATGTTGCATATGATGCTATTTATATTTTGACACCATGCTTAATGAAATGTTTATTTTATATAAGCAAGTTTATGCTAAACTGTGAAATGTTGCCCCTGTTCTAAAGTCTTATTCAAGTAGTGATACATACTCTGTTATCATCATATATGCATATCCTATTTGTTTGGAATTCTAAAATAAAATTGTTAAGTACACCATGCAATGTAAAAGTTAGGATAGTCCACTTTTGAATGTAATCCATTTTTTATATACTATAGTTTTATATAAAAGCTAATTGTTATAGAACTCCATTGAATTCTATAGCAGTAGGTTTTGAATGGCCTACTAAGTATGTGATTGCTCATTTTTTGCCTTTACAAATACTTTTAGGAAATAGTAAAGCCCCTGTTGAGTAGATCAGATTGCTAGAGATTGTTCAATAGATTGGACTTCAAGGTTAGGCATGATTAGCACATACATGCATCATGCAATTTTTTGTAGATAATGAGTACAATTCTCTTTTTAATGAGATATAAATAAAAGCATGATATAAGGATGTCCTAAACGAAGT
Organism: Dendrobium catenatum; assembly: GCF_001605985.2. NCBI lineage: Eukaryota > Viridiplantae > Streptophyta > Magnoliopsida > Asparagales > Orchidaceae > Dendrobium > Dendrobium catenatum. The sequence continues at coordinate 260,187 of NW_021318661.1, forward strand.
CATTATTTTTTCCTAGCACAAAAATAATAAAAGGAAGTCCCAAACGAAGTCATAATCTTTGTACAATGGCGTTATTGGTAATCTAATTTTGTCTGATGTTGTGGTTTGTATTCAACATTATATAATATTTCCATTCGAGCACAAGTAATAAAATGTATGAAGGCTACTTTCTTAAGCCATTTAAATCAAAAGTATTTAAATCGAATACAGATAATATGTCATACCACACTCACTCAATACATACATTAGGTAGTCCTTTGAGAGGAGGGAAAATTATTAGGTTCAAACACCTGATACAGAGAATCATTCAGATACCTGACAGAGATAATCATCCGGATTTCTCTCTGTCTACAGTAAAAGCACAGCTACTACAATACCTAGACTTTGACTGTGCTTTTAGTGTAGATAGAGAGAAATCTGGTTGATTCTCTCTATCAGGTGTCCGGACCTAATAATTTCTCTAAGCGGAGTCCTTTTCTTTTATTTTGGATGCCAATCATTGTGGCAACTAGTTATGTTTTCAACAAAAAAAATCTAATTCATTTACAAAAATTATCTATCCTAAAAATCATCATAACAAATTAGGAGAAAATTTAGGTCAAAATATAATTTAAGGCCATTGAATTCAAGTTCCTATGAGTTTAAATAATAGTTGATTGATTAATAATATATTTTATTGATATCAAAATTGTTGTGTACTGGAGTATTCGCGGTGGTAGATAAATATAAAGTTTACTCTCTTAGCGTTATACGAAGATCCAGTACACACAAAGATAAAGAGAGAAGGTCTAGCATTTATGAGACACCAATATTTTTATGTGGAAAACCCCTAAAAAGGGGGGAAAACCACAAGGCCTAGCCCAATTTGAATGAATCCACTAGTATTGCAGTTGATTACAAATGAGGCCCTTCCTTGGGAGAAGGCCTTAGCTTGATGTACATCTTATAGAATACATTACATGGTGAGAATACAAAGAATCACTATTGACGTGTTTGTTTGGTCAGAAGGACCATAGTATGATGGCAGAGGTCAGAAGAACTGTAGTGAGTGGGCAACGGAGGTCATTAAGACCGTTGTCTAGCGACAGAGGTCAAAAAGATTGTATTCTGTGGGTGACATAAGTCAGGATGACCGTAATCGGCTGGCGATGGAGCACGAAAAGACTGTAGTCAGTAGGCGACATAAGTTAGAAGGATCGTAGTCAGTGGGCGACGGAGGTCAAAAAGACTGTAGTCGATGGACGACGTTAGTCAGGAGGACCACAGTCGGCTAGCGGAGGAGGTTGGAAGGATTATGGTCGGGGGGCGACCTAAGTCATAAGGACCGTAGTCGGTGGGCAATATTGTTCGAAAAGACTGTAGTCGGCGGGCGATGTAAGTCAGGAGGATTATAATCGGGTGGCGACAGAGGTTGGAAGGACTGTAGTTAGTGCGCGACATAAGTTAGAAGGACCATAGTCAGCGGGCGATGGATGTTGGAGGGATTGCTGTCTGACGATGAAGGTCAGAAGGACGGCGTCAAGTAGACATCCAATAATGGAAAGAAATCCATCTTCGGATAAATGTCCAGCGAAAGTCTGACAAACAATAGAAGTCTAGCATCGGGTAGAAACTTGGCGACGAGTTGAGGTTCAGCGTTGGGTAGAAGGCCTATGTTAGTTGGCAACCGAGGATAAATCTGGTGTCACTTGGAGTTCGGGTGAAACTCCGGCGTCACTTAGAGGTCGGTCAGAATTCCAGTGTCACTAGGAGGTCGGGCAGAATTCCGGCGTCACTTGGAGGTCGGACAAAATTTTGGCATCATTAGGAGGTCGAGCGGAATTACGGCGTCATTAAAAAAGTCGAACAGAATTCCGACATCCCGTGGAAGTCGGGCAGAATCCCGGCAGTGGTCGAGGAGGAGTTTCTTCCCTCCTACTCTTCTCTGCTTCTTCTTCTTGCTTTCTCTTTCTTAGACCCCCTTTCAAGATAAATGAGGATCTATTTATAGATTTCTTGAGTGGCATGACCCGTAAATAGGTGAGAGATCATGGGCAAATGTGGAGTGGTTCGGATGGACGGCTGATATTGAATCCTTTGATTGCAGATCATTTATAAGACATTTCAAAGTCTTAATGATGTCAAAATTTTGGCAATCTTGGGCTCGTTGGATTCCTCTCATCGAGCCACTTGATTCCACTATAAGAATGTTAAGTTTGGAAATCGTTTGGTAACTCAAATTGTGGTTTAAACTTTCTAACAGCGCTTCAGGTCCTTGGTTTGGACTCACTTGGGCTTGGATTGAGTCGAATTTGGTGTCATTGGGTTCTTATTTCCGAGACGCTCAGTTTGACAGTAAGTTTGCTAAAATCGGAGTTTAGAAGATCCTGGATTTAATTTTTGAAGTTTAAAGCTTGATTCTGCCTCGAGATTCGCGCCCGATCAAGATAATTTTTTGATGACATATCAAAAATAAGCTTATCCTGATCAAATTTTATTGAGAAGATTTTAACACATTTTTTATCATTTACATCAATCACGACATTGCTATAACATCATAAAATATAAGAAACATCTTCATTGATATAAATTACTTTGTAACAAAGTAAAGGAGCTCAATTCTACATTAGGAAGACTGTCCTCCAGGTGGAAACAGAGATCTAAGATAAAATGGATCAAGGAAGGCGATTCTAATTATGAGTTTTTTCACTCGGTGGCCTCAGCAAGATGGAACCTGAACTTCATCAAACAAATTCAAGACTCCAATGGAAGAATGACTGAGGATCCTATTGCCATTGAAGACACTTTATTCAGATACTTCAAGGAGAAATGGAGAATGAGGAAATGTAAACTTTCAGATTGGCCGAAACCAAGCAAAATTCTTGGAGAAGCTGACAGTGGATTACTGATGGCTGATTTCTCTTTTTCAGAATTTGAAGCAGTTGTTCAACATCTTGAAGGTAACATTTCTCTTGGTATTGATGGAATTACGTGTTCCTTTATTAAATTTTATTGGAATATTATAAAAGCTGATATATGGAAAGCGGTTTTTCATTTTTTACAAACTGGTATTATGTGTGACCAATGGAAGGATACTGCTGTTATTCTCATTCCCAAGCTTAAAAATCCTGTCAATCCTTTTAACTTTAGACCTATTAGTCTTTGGAATTCCATCTATAAAATATCAGCTAAAATCTTGTTGAATAGACTAGTTGGCTGCATTCCTAAAATCATTTCTGAGAATCAAGTAGCCTTCATCAAAGGTAGATCCATATCGGATAATATCCTTCTTACTCAAGAGATTATCAACAAATTTATATTTTCTAAATCTAAAAAAGGCTTGATGGCTATCAAAGTGGATATGGAACAAGCTTATGGTAGTATGGGTTGGCAAACATTGGAACAAGTTTTGTACATCTATGGGTTCCCGGATAAGTTCTCTAAGCTTCTTCTTCAATGTGTTGTGGATACCAAATACACCATTATTATCAATGGGATGAATACTGATTGGATAAGGGCTAATTGTGGTTTCAGGCAAGGATACCCTTTATCGCCTTTTTTATTTATCTTATGCTCTCAATTGTTAACAGAAGAATTTATTCATAGAGGACCGAAAATTGGAGTCAAGGTGTCTCCTAATGCAGAAGTAGTGTCTCATCTTCAATATGCTGATGACATTATTGTTTTTTCTATAGCTTCTTGTAAGAATGCTAATAAAATCAAAAAAATCATGAAGAAATATTGTAGATGGACTGGGCAAAGAATTAATGTGTCCAAATCATCTTTATTCCTTGGCAAATCTGTGAGGAGGAACAACGGGAAGACATTATCTAAAATTCTGGGGCATCAAAATTGTAAATGAGCTGAACTACCTTGGTGTTAATATGATGTTAAGGAGACTCAAAGGATCAGATTATCATGGCTTACTGGAGAAAGCCTATGACAAGCTCAATCTTTGGAGTAATCGATTAATCAATCTTTATGGTAAATTACTTCTTATCAAAATTGCTTTCTTGTCTATGCCAACCTTCCTTGCTACTCATTCTTTGATTCCTTTGGGAGTGCTTAATGAATTAGACAAGTTGAGTAGAGATTTTTTGTGGAGAAAACAAGATAAAAGTAAAGGAATTCACTATGTTGATTGGGAAACATTATGTAAAAGCAAAAAATATGGAGACCAAGGAGTTAATTCAGCAGTTGATAAAATTGACAATTGGAGAGCAAAATTTGCTTGGAAGCTCATCTGAAATCCTTCATCTTTTCTTAACAGAATTTTAATTGCCAAATATGGTTCAGATATCATGAACAACAAAAATAAGTATGGAGAGTCTTCTACTTGGAAGATCATTACAAAGGGAGCTAAGGTTCTTAAAAAAATTCGGAGATGGAAGGTGATGGATGGAAAAATCATCAATACTACCAAGGATGTGTGGATCCTTGACAAAAGTATTGAAAAGTGACTAACTTTTGTAGCAAATCTGCACGAAGATCAAGAAAGTTTATAGAATTTTATTCAAAATGGAATATGGGATGTAACAAACCTGAAGCAAGCATTCGGTCAAGAACTGGTGAAGTTGATTTGCTCTGTTCCGATCCAGAACAGTATTAATGAAGACGAAGTAGAAATTTCTTTTAAACTTTATGGGAAATCCTTATCAGCTTTGATATCTGAACAAAAAGTCTTAAATGAAGAGGAGAATGGTAATTGGAGATGGATGAAGAAGTTAAAACTCAGACCAAGGATTGAACTTTTTTGGTGGAGAATGTTGAACAAAGCAATTCCTTGTAATGAGTTTTTAATGTATAGAAGACTCATTAATCACAATGGCAATCCTAGAGGGTGCAATTAAATAGAAGATGCTAATCACATAGCTGTTAATTGCTATTTTGTTCAAAAAGTTCTGAAAGTTTTGAACAGCCGGGGATTCAATATCCCGATTTTCAACAATCTTAATTGCTGTATTAGAGAACTGAAGAAAATTTATATTTCTAACATTTTCCTAGGTAATCTTTACTGTTCGGTTATCTTTCTTTCATGGAAAAGTAGAAATAAGCTCGTCCATTGTGACAAAGAGGATAGCTATAATATTGTCACAACCAGCAGTGGCGGATCCAGCCCTTTTTTTTAGGGTGGGCAAACCCGATATATATAAAATATAAATACAAAAATATAGATATATTTCACTAACAAAATTCAAAACAAAGAGTTATATTTCATCATAACTTTTGAAATTAAAAAGAAAATTACAGACTTTGCATTCTACTTTGCATTTTCTGATAATGTTGCATAATGACTTCATTCGAAACAGAATCAAAGACTTCTTTTTCAATATATGGCACTAGACAGTCATTAAGCCAGGCATCACCCATTTTGCTACGAAGTCGATGCTTAATGATCTTCATTGCAGAAAATGCTCTCTCCACCGTAGCAGTAGCAACTGGTAACGTTAGTGCAAAAACAATAAGTTTATAAACTAGTGGATACACAACATTTTTTTTATCCTTTACCATCTGTTTTGCTAGAGCAGCAATGCTAGTTAAAGAAGTAAACTCCTCGCTAGTACGCATATCAATAATATAAGTTGATAGTTGATGCTCAAGAGACACAAGATCAATCATAGAGAAATCTGCTTGATATAATTCTGCAAGA
>NW_021318661.1:267953-280370 GCF_001605985.2 Dendrobium catenatum
GGCCAACATGCAGCACCATAAAGCATTGCAGGCCTCACTGCCATCTTATAGAATTTTCCCTTAAGTTTGAGGGGTACTTTTCTATCACATAATAAGCCCGATGCATTCCTCTACTTCAACCATCCAACTTGAATTCTGTTGATAATATCCCCATCTATTTCACCATCACTTTGAACAATAGATCCAAGATATCTAAAATGCTTACTCTTATTAATGACTTGATCTCCCAAAGTCACAATCCCCTCACTAGGTCTATTACTACTAAAATTACACTCCATATATTCCGTTTTAGATCTACTCAAGCGAAAACCTTTAGTCTCTAAGGTTGACCTCCATAATTCAAGTTTACTTTAAACTCCCTCTCTAGTCTTATCAACAAGAAGAATATCATCAGCAAAAAACATACACCAAGGTACATCCTCTTGCAAATGTCTAGTAAGAACATCCATGATTAAAGCAAAAAAGATATGGGCTTAAGGCTGATCCTTGATGTAACCCAACCGAAATAGGGAAATACTTGGTCAAACCACCTTGTGTTTGAACACAAGTAGTCGCTCCTGCATACACATATCTTTAATGATTTGAATATAAGCATTATTAACTCCTTTCTTTTCAAGAACTCTCCATAGCACATCTCTTGGAACTTTATCATATGCTTTTTCTAAATAAATAAATATCATACATAGATCCTCCTTATTTTCTCTATATTTCTCCATCAAACCTCTTAATAAATGTATGGCTTCCATAGTCAACCTACCCGGCATGAATCCATCAAACCTCTTAACTTTATCATATGCTATTTCAGCATCACTAGCATGCACATATGAAAGAAAAAAAAAATCATTTTAAATTTTTAATTAATATAAATTACTCATATAAATTAAATTGCATGATTTCAATCATGCTATAAGATATGACTTACACTTTGACAACCATATAACATAAATTTATATTAATTATGGAATTTTTTAAATTAATATCATTGAAATTGTCATATTATATGATTTATATCATACAAGATATTTAGGAATAAATTCAAATTTAATGATCCATACCATTCTTCTTAATTAGATTAATTTAAACTAAACTATTCGTATTGAACCATTACAATATATTATATGATACCTTTCTAATTTAATCTAGTTAGGTTTAGGTAATTATTCATGTAATTAATGCATGTCAAATTGAACTAATCATGTTGTATGATATGTGTCATAGAGGATGATTACAAAAAAATGTAATTTTAACAAATTAGTCTATTTATACTAGTGGTACTATGAAATGGGTGAATTGTACTGTATGATTTACTCATATTTCTAACATAGCTTATTTTAAGGTTTGATTTTTGAATACATGATATAAATACTTATTTACAAACCCTAAAATCTCATAGCTCAAAAGGTTTAAGAGAAAGAAAGAGAGAGGTGTTTCTTTTGAGAGATACCTCTTTTGATGTAATCTAAAAATGCTAAGGCAAGATATCTCATTTTGAGAGTGCACCAGTCAGGATTTTTTTTCTAATATTTCGCCTAATTAAATCCTTCAATAAATTTATGTAGCTTATTGAGAGTTTATTGTACTAAAGATTGCAGATGATCCATAAGATCATAAAAACTTTTTTTTCTTGTTGGTAGGCTAGAGTAGCAGTCCTCTATCTTGAAATATAAGAGATAGTAGGGTTTCTCCATTATCAATTAAGGAGACAAGATTTATTTCCCTAATGGTTCTTAGAGTAGAGAGTAATGGTATATTGGGTAATATGGCTCAAAATGTGCATGTAGGCATTAGTGTGAAACTACATAAAAATAATTTATTCCCTTTCTTCTTTCGAAATTCATTCTACTACACTATTACTTATTTTTATAGTTTTCACCACTTGTGTTTAATGTATGAACTTATAATGGATTATTATTTTGCATCTTGAATAAATCTCTAGATGTATTCTTAGTTGGATAAAAATACAACATTACTAGTTAGTTATCTTTGAAATTATCTTATTATTTATTTTAGATCTTTTTTACCCTTATATATTAATCTCATAAAAATTGAAAAATTGTCTTTTTGATTAAGTTTGAATTGTTGTATTTTATAACTCAAATTTTTAGTTAGCTAAAATAAAAAATATATGGAAAAAAACAACAATTCAACCCCCCCAACCCCCTCTTGGGAGTTGTCATTCAATTTAATTGGTATTAGTGATAGATTACATGTAGAAAGGCTTTATCATCTAGAAGTAGATCCTAAATTACACAAACTAGGAGTAGGAGCACTTCAAAAGGGCATTTTATTACCCAACCACATTTTTTTAACAATCTATTATTTAACTTTTGGAAAGTTATGGCCATATTTATTCAATCTATAAACTTCTGTATCTAAAATTTAATAAAAGTAGGATATGCACCTCATGGCAAAATTTATATTTGAAAACACATAAACACTCCTTATGAAGATTGGGCCCTAAATGAGAGAGATTTAGCACAACTAAACTTAAAGTATTTAAAATATTTCTTTTATGCTTTGAAATGTGAGGATTTCATGGTATATTAAATATTAAATCTACAATATAAATTAGGATATATTATGTATCACATATGAAGGGATCTACAAAGTTATATGATTGTGAATTAATCCTTTTGATGCATGAATATGAATTATTTCATATACATGCTAGTGCAAGTATCTATGACATGTGACAAAAATGACTAAAATTGTTACTTTATTACATGCATTAGAAAAGGAATATTTTCTGTCAAAAAAGGTTAATAATATTTATGGTTCTTACCAGTCTTGGGATTCCAAAGTTATTACTAGTTTGAGTCAAAAAAAACTTATCCACATATCCTATTAACCATTTATTGGGTTCACTCGGAGCTTTTTAGTAAATAACTAGTTAGAGAACTACAAATAAAAGATAGAAAATAAGAGAAGGTTTTTTCCTTTAAAAGTGGAAAAAGCAAATAAAAAATTTGAAAATGTTGAAGTGGCATAGCTAACAAAAAAATTTAATCTCTTCTTGAAATGAAAAAGAAAAGATTCAATGATTAATGGAAGAGAAAAGAAAGAGGTAAAGCTATTTCAAAAGTTATTACTAACATCATTTATTTGGAGTGTAAAAAGAAGTAGAAGGAAAAACTAAAAATTTAAAATTAAGTGAAAACACAAAAGGATTTTTTGATCAAATTTGACATAGATTTATCAAAAAGTGATTTTAAGGTGGAAAAAATAATTTGTTATTGATGGTTAATGGAAACTCGGGTGACTCAAAGTTTGAGCAAATATATGATTTATTATATGATGAATGACCTTCTATATTTGAAGAAATGCATAATAGTTTGAAATTATTTAAAAAGAAATGCTAAAATTTAAAAAGAGTTTTTTACCACTAGGTAAATTGTATAGAATTTTGTTGCATGGCTTGGAGGAAGCAAAATGAATTAAAAGAAAAACATCATTGAGCATATAATTTAAAAAAGAGCATGATGTGTTGCAAGAAGATTATTTTAGTTTGGAAAAGTCTAAACATTTTAGAATAAGTTCACTTAAATCTATAAGTAAATACTTAGCAAATGAAGTGTTAGAATTAAAATATATTTTCACCATTCACCCCCATGTTGTATCTTCTTCATATAAAATGTATAGAATTGAAATGTTCATACATTGCATGTATATTACTCAATTTTATTTATGTGGCATGTTTTATCAATTAGCACCTATCTAGAGCTACCTAATCACCTCCCTTCTCACTTCACGGACCACTCCTTTCATATCCTCCTTTGTGAGAAGCAACTCACCTCACATAAGGGTGACAACAATGAAAAGAAGAAGAAGAAGAAGTTCCTACTCCACCTCAATAATATGATTACTAATAAGATAATAGGACAAAACATTTCTCTTAACTTGAGCTCAAAATTGATGATGCAATTACTCAGGATAAGCCTTAATGGCCATAACTTCAATAGTAGCAAGTTGAGGATCAAGCTTAGTTTTAGAACTAGTTCACCTAGCTTCACCAATACATGCATCATTCTCCAGCACCAAACAAGGGATCCATTAAAGACTTATTGAGTCTCAATATGTCTTGTGTTTGTAATTTTTTTTTTTTTTTTGTCTTATTTATGTACTTTTCCTTCTTCTTTTTTAAGTGTTAAAAGAGGGAGTGGTAGTTATTAATGTATTATATTTGCACCTGTGATTATGTTTGTATTATTGTATTAGTGTTCATTATTCATATTATATTGTTACTATTTTATGTGCAATGTTTCATTAATATAGAAAAGAGTTCTTTAGCTTTACATAGTCTATTTCATTATCACTTGCAAAATTTATTAAGACTTAAGTTTAGTGGTAGCTAGTCATAAAACCCTGAGATATGAGTACATAATCTAAGTATATATCTTAGCATAAAAAATGGGGACATTAATAACCCCATGAGCCTAGAACTATATTATAAACTTTTGATGAACATAAAAATAATTTAGTTGAGATTATATCTTTTGTAATAATCTATTTTATGCAGGTTTTAGTTCTAAAAAATTGTCAGTGTACATGAGAGAGTCTATATATTGGTGTGATGTCCAAATCTTGAATATACGAAGACTCGAGTAATAATCAAATATGTACCAACTTAGAGTTTTAGGATGAGTTAGACTCGGGTAATAATCAAATATTCAACAACTTAGAGTTTTAGGGTGAGTTAGAGAGTGACAATAGTCTAATTTAAGTATTATAATTTTTTTTAAGTTTGAGTTATTTTGTGTATGTATTCTTGGTAAAGAGGTTAATGAAATAATTAGCACATACAATAGAATTTTGAAAATTCATGTTAAATTTTTAGTTAACATAAATTGAGCATATAAATCATACTATATGATGTCAATCATACTTTATAATGTGACGAATATTCCAAATAACATTAATTTGCATTGATTCGAAATTTCTTGAAATTAAAATTAATGAACTACTAGTACTAAAAATAATACTTAACAATTATGTTTGAACTCAAATTTAATCCTCTATAGCATTTTTTTAATTAGATCAATTCAAAATTTAAAATTTTTAGTATTGTATGATGTTCATCGTACGATATAATATGTTTCCTAAATTAATTTACTTAAGATGAGATAAATTATGGGCCAATTAGTATGTATCAGTTTAAACTAATTGTATAGTATGTTATGTATCATAGAAGAAGATCAAATAAAATGTTAGTTTTAGGAAATCAACCTATTATGATAGCTGCATCATACTATAAAATCTACATTTATTTTCAAAATTTGCTATTTAAGGTTTGATTTTTGGCCACTTTATATAAATACTTATTTATGACCCTAAAATATTAGGATTTTAATTTTAAAAATAAAAAATTTAAGATTAAAAATTTACAAATTTAAGAGAAAAATATGTAGAATAAAGTTGAAAGTGGTTAATTGAATTAATTTAAATCAATTAACCACACTTCCCACTCTAGAGTGATTAGCAACCACATGCTTGGAATGGAAGTTACAAAGTTTAGCTACCACATCTTCTCTCCACTCATTTGATGACCATGATAACTTATCCCTCTTTTTTGTTTGCTTTTAAGAGGATTGTATATCATATGTTGGAAGGAAGTCAAAGGATTGATGATGTTTTGCTAAAATTGTAATGTCTTGCTCAAGAAACAAGCTTGGTTACTAATTTTTTCAAGGGGATCCTTGTTTGGTGGCATTGGTCCTCATACTACTTTTGGGGAGATTTTCTTTGTTTTTATTTCTTTTTTTTTTTTTTGGGAAAATTCTTTGTTTTTATTTCTTATTCTACTAGTTTGTTAATGTGAAACCCTAATACTACTTTCAAACCTCATTGGGGGCTATGTGACATGGATGGAACCAATAAATTTTAATCATGTTCTATTTGCCAATTTGACATCTTAAACGCCTTTAAAATTTCCCATCAACTCTAAAAAAATTATACACACATCCCTCTATCAAATCAAAGATCTTTTTTCCCTTGATTCTAACACTAAACCTATCCCCTAAATTCGTAAACCCTACTTAGGGTTGTCAATCACAAGGGGTTTCAACAAGATCTAGTCTTGGTTTAAACCTCATTGAAACCCCTTAAAACCTTTAGAAAACTTCTACAACACTCAAGATCTTATCTAGACATATTACTTTAAATATATTAAGTTTTTTTCTAATCCGTTATTTACATAAAATCTCCACATCAAAGCCTTAAATGTTCATGAAATTAGTCCCAAGATTTTCACCTAGGCAAACTCCCACTCTTTACTTCATTGATCTTAGAATACCTCCCAAACCTACATAAACCCTTTTTAAAACAATTGGGAAGATTTTCAAACATATTAAATCCATCATCCAAGTGCTAAGCTTTGGCCACACTAGAGGTTCACTATGAACTCATCATATTCACTAAGAACTATTTAGATTCACTTGAACATGTCTAGCTCACTATGACTCATCACAACCATAGTGAACTAGTTGAAATCATATTGAACTCGTCAATCTCAATGAACCAAAAGGAATAATTTTAAAGTCATAATAATAGAGAACTTATCATAATCACACTAAACTTGTTTGAGTCATAATGAATTCAACTTATAATGAACCCCTTGGCTCAAACCAATAAATAGTTGGCTAAGGGGGTACGCACCAATTTATCTATAACAAAAGTTGTATTTTTTACAATCTTGTGTAATACCACTCTGGACTCTCTCTCTCTCCTACTCTCTCTTTCCCTCTCTTCTCTATCTACAGTTTATTATATAAGTACTATAAGTAAGGTTCTAATGTTGCACCCCCCATTGATCTAAATCCAATAACAACAATCAGTTTAACATTTTTCAATATTATATATGATAAACATAAATATTAATTGCTTATCATGAATTTTTCATATATTATACTCTATAAGATCTCACATGAGATAAATCTATTGAAAATATACTATCCTCAGCATTAAGATCTTGTATAAATATAATTCCTTGAAAAGTTTTGAATTTCCTTACATTCATAAAATACCATCCATCTTTTTTCATATTTACAATCTTGTAATGCAAATTTTATTTAGACGTTTTGATTTGGAAAAAAGAATTATGTGATGTTATCCTAATACATTTTTCATCATGATCCATATAAATCATGACACATAATATTTAAAAGTTCAAACTTTATATTTATTTGATTTACCTCTAATCCAAATTTTAAACTAAAAAATAAAAGTATTTATTATTATTTTGAAAATAAATATGATATTTAAAAAATATTTATCCTAACATTCGAAGATCATAAAAAATTGAAAATATTCCCAATCATTTTAAAAATTAAATGATAAAATTTAAAGGTATATATATATATATATATATATAACGTTATCATAAAAAAAAATCTTCAAATTTAAAAATAATAATTTAATTCATGTGTGATATAAACGCAGTGGACTCGTGGTTGTAGTGAACAACTAAAATTAGCATCGTACCAAATAAAAAAACGTGAAGGAAAGGTGTATCTTCTTCTTCAACGCCACATGACAAAATTAAAAATAATAATAATAATTTTCTCCTTTTTTTTTTAACGAGGAACCGTCTCCTGTCACACCCGACTTTGTCGAGAGCGCTTGGCGGTCCGTAAACCCCAGCCAACCTAATGGGCCACCCAGGCCACAAATCCATAGCCTGCGCTTTGAAGCCCCCACTTAAGAGCCGACTGTCGCTCGAGGGAATCGAATTCGGGATGGAGGTTCCCAACCGAGCACGCCCAAAAAATAATAATAATAATAAAATTGAAGCCACGTGGCATGCGGTTCATTTTTTGGTCAAATAGAAAAAAAGTCTTCAGGCGGGATCTTCCAAGTAAACGGCACCGAGCTTGTGTAGGTTACCGAGCATTTGCCTGTAAATTAATGAGGTTTGAATATTGAATAGCTGGAAGTCTTTTTCACTTGCTTTTTGGGAGGCCTGAAAGCACATTAAATTTTAGGGTTATTTCCAAAAATATTTATTTTATATGATTTTTTTTTCCAAAATAGCATTAACTCATATATGAAATGCTCATGAAATTCTATATCTTTGCTTGGAAGAATATTTAGCTAACCTAAAGACTATATAGATCAAACTATATATTATCGAAAAAACCAAATTTTCTAAAGGGCCAATTCAACGTTAAGAATCTTAGAGAAGGATTGCATGGACTAGCAAGGGTGTTACTATGCTCCCAAGATTTGTCCAAATATAAGATACAGAGGTGCAAAATCATCTACTTTCTATGTGAAACAAAACATATCATTCTATTAATTTAAAGGAGACTGATAATTATCGATCTTTATCGTGAATACCTGTTGAGCGATTACTTTACTCAATCATTAGAAGACTTGACATGACATTTCCTCTCCATGCTAAGTTAGTCTATATGCAGGAGAAATTATTACGTACAAAGTTCATATGTAATTCTATGATCGAACTATGAGTATACAATATACATACTGTGTAAAAATATATATATTGTACATTGTGTATACACTACGTACACTCACATGTCTGGACGTAACTGTGGGCTACGAAAATTCGGCCCCGGCCTTCCTCGCTTGCTTTTTTGGGGGAGTTTTAACGGAATTAAGTTCCTTGGTAAATTTTGGAAGGCTGATGGATTTGTAGATAAAACAGTTCTCAAAGATTTCGCTCTCATTTTGCGAAGATTTTATGATATGAGTTCTGGTTTCGTATAGGCGCAAGCCCCTTTAGTTAATTACCCCTCCCGATCACGAGAGGGAACTTTCAATTAAGGTTAGTCGTCGATCATATATGTAGATAATATATGGTGTATGGAATATAGTAGCAACATGGGCTTAGGAATTTGGGGATTTGATATTTAAAATTAGAAATTTTCACCATCTTGCACTTAAAACGGATAGTGGGTGGATAGGTGATGGACCCGATCAAGATCCCAAGGTTCCGTCGTCCCGGGCCATCATGGTCCCTGGTCTACTTAGTCAGAGGAGGTAGTCGACCCAACCAGACAGAAGGATCCTTGTTGGCGGCCATGGGTTGTGTCGTCCAAGGGGACTTTGTATACCTAAAGTGGGTGTTTGTTTAAGGGAACAAATTTGGATCCACCTTAACAAACGACGGGCTTTGTACCCTATCGATTATATCCTATTGATTCATATCTTAAGAATTTGATGTCACTAAGTAATGTAATGGCTTTGAACATAATCGTTATCTTGTGGTGTCATTTGGCGATAAAATCACTCAGTTTATAGGGTTTTGAGTCATAACTATTTATCTTGTGGTGTCATTTGGCAGCAAAACCATCGGTTAGAGGACACATATCACATCCTTACTGTAGAAGATTATTTAAGAATGAATCATAATGATATTTTTTACTAGGCATTAGCTCAATGTGAGATGAAGTCAATTTCATTTTGTCCACCCGGCAAACTGTTGCGGTGAGTCGATGAATTTTACTTTAAGTGGTTTGATGAATTATTTCAATTTAAAATATTTTTGGATTCTTGGAATTTCAAAAATTGAATTTTATGGGTGTTTGGACATTTGGGAGGCATTTGAAAATATTTGTGAACCCCTACATTTGAGATCTCCATTCAACGTGACCATCATTAGGGTTACTAGGGGTCATTTCCATTTGAAAATATTTGCATTTTTGTTGTTGAACCTTATCGACTATGTCGAGCTGTTGACGGAGGATTGGGTTTCATAGGCTTTACGATTTTGTTGATGAATTTTCTTTGTTGGAGGCCTTGAAGGCCTTATATAAACGCATAAAATAGATATTTTGGTCGACACCTTGATCATATATTTATTTGTAATTTGAGCCATGTCAACTCCTATCTATTCACATATGAGGATCGGGCTTAGACTACATTCATTTATGGACCCATGCAGCATCCCTAGATGTCAAATGTGTACCAATAACATGCTCGCTGGGGGTCCATGCGGGTGTTATGATTACACTTGCGCCATTTTGTGTACTTATGTGTATACAAACTATGATACATGTGTAGGGGTATTTTGGACATTCAACAAATCTTCTACGACGGCTCGTAGAAGTCTGTGTTTGTCATAATACTTCAATATTTGTACATAGAATGTATGTTGGACGCATAACCATTATTCATCAAGAAACTTACAAGCCTCAATAATCTTATACAACTCAATGTTCAGAACCTAGTTGAACTAAGATTCACTCACTCCATAATGATTTGATCTGGCTTTCTCTTCATAGAACACATATAGGAATTAGTGGGGCAACTCCTTGATTATCGTATAGGAATTAGTGGGCAACTCCTTGATTATGTCATCATCATTATCTACTATTGTTGCCTTAAATAAAGGATCAACCCTTTCAACCTTGGATAATTGTGTCCTTACTAGTTATTTGTGCTTCAAATCTAATGTCTACTACTTCATACTAACGGTTGGTCATTTCCATTGTATATCAAATCCTTCTGGTTGTAAGGAATTAGTGCTTTTGACTGATATTAAGTGGTTGTTGATTATAGGAAGGTGTAGCATCCATTACGTATTACATGTTGTCACCCGTAGATGGATCACTGTGTGCATGATGAACCTTCTACAGTCACTTGTGGGCACTATAATTTCTTCTGACATTTATGATTTTTCATCTGTGTTTAAACATAGATATAGTAGGATCTATCATGTTTTCTTACATGGGTGATATGAAGATTAATGTCAATTCTAGTTTCTTTTCTTATAAGGTTGAATGTATCTTCCTGTATTTTAATGTTGTTTGTGGAGCATTATTATAAAAATTTGCACCACGGTCTTATGTCATACATAGCTGATAGGTGCATTCATAATCTTCATCACTTGCAAGTAGGCTATGTTTCTCATTTACAAGTTACTTAACGTCGACCACAAGAAGTTGTATTCATTGCACACCTTCTTATATATGTAGGAGTTTCTACATATATTTATAAGATGGCTAATTGAAGGGAGTTCATCACACTTTAGCTCAACTATTGTCGTATGGTTCAAATATTATTGTCATTTGCGGACAGAATATCACATTTCTACCATTCTTATTGGATGTCAATTATAGATGAGTCATGTTTTCTATGATTCCATGCTCGATCTATGTCTTCCAAAATTACACCTGAAAATCCTTCATCCTCTTAGGTAGGTTGCAACATACATATACATGATTAACTTGACGCCATTAATCATTAATATTTGTCATCCAATTGAAATGATGATTCCTATTTATTGTTGTTTGGGGATAAGGCATGTTCAACATTGCGAGTGGGTTGTCATGATCTAAAGGCTCTGTACTATGGCTTTATGATTAAGCTCTTTCTCTCATAACTGGCTTTATGATTAAGCTCTTTCTCCCATAACCATCTTCAATTAAAGATCACATTATACTTGTAACATGTATAATGAACTTGACACCATTAATATTCTCGATTTGATTGAGGTGACAATCTCTTGAATCTAAAAGAAAACTTCTACTTAGCACTTTGCATTCAAAGTGAAATGACAAATCCATTGGAATTTTCATATTTCAAGAAATCATTCCCCTCAATTATATTTAAACCCAACTCAAGCTCAAATTCAAGTTCAATGTCATTTTGTTTAAATCAAGTTTACTTGTGACTTTGTTCAAGTTCAGGTTGTTCAAGTCCTTGCATGGGTCCAAATTATACAAGCCATGTTACACTTAAATCATTTGGGTTCAAGTTCTGATTCAGTTTACTGTCGGCTGCTCCAAGTTCAATTAATGTTCAAATTGAGTTAGGTCATATTTGAGTTCATTTTATTTAGTATTCAAAACAAGTCCCCTGTTGTCCAAATTTTGTTCAAGTCTCCTGATAATTTGTCCAAGTCCTTGTGCGCTTCAGACGAAATTTCGTCAGCCTCCCGGCGTCTTCACTGTTTAGGGGAAATTTGATGAGTTTAGGCCTCCCGCCACACTAAAAAAAAGTATGCACGATTGATGTCATAGGACACCGCGGCCGTAGTCTTCGTCTCCCACCACTTCAGAGAAAGACGTGCATGAGTCTTCAGGCATCTATTTGAAATGCACAGTTTTATATTTGTCCCTGCCTCACCGTAGTTGTCGAACCAGGTTCCCTTCCCACCGTGCTAGAGAAAAACATGCATGAGTAGTTTTCCGGTGCACAACTAACGTTGAAAATATAATTTTATCCGTCTCATCGTAGGCGTTGCACCGGGTTCCTTTCCCACCACGCTAGAGAAAATCGTTCATGAACAATTTTCTAGTCTGACACTAACGCCGAAAATGGGGTTTTGAGTTTAGGACTTGCACCTGTGCGATGATCGACAAGGTGGAGGGTACAAAAATCAGGACAACAAAGTTTCTTTTCCTTCTCTTTTTTTTTTCCCCCTTTTTTTAACTTCTTTTTTTTTTTTTTTTTTTTTTT